>NW_024082234.1:0-275642 GCF_003009895.1 Hyaena hyaena | reverse complement strand
AGGGGGGGATGGGCATGGAGGAGGGCACTTTGGGGATGAGCACTGAGTGTTATGTGGAAACTAATTTGACAATAAACTATTTGTAAAAAAAAAAAAAAAAAAAAAAGAAAAGCGGCCTGTATGGTCTGATGATTAATGACAATCTTCAATGATGTTCCTTGTATAAACAAGAAAGAACATGATGAAGTGTATGACCTATTATGACACACTTTCTTTTTATTTAAAATTTTGAAGTTTTACCTAAAATCTTTAAAGATAGTGGTGGTTTTTGTTTCTTTACAGATTCATTAGCTTAGTTTCCCACAGAAATTAGTGGAAACTATTTTTAAACCACTACCTAATAACTCTTTGAGATTCTGCTAAATGTGGTTGTAACATCATATCTAAAATAGTTCTTGCCTTTTTTCTCACCGATTTTATGTTTCTGAGTTGCAGCTCTGTTCTTTCTTATTCTTTTCTGTCAGTTTAAAAGGAAAGAAACCAAGTTCCAACTTGGCCATCAACAACTGGAAAGAAGTCCTGGGATCAAAGAAGTATTTCAGTATATTTTAATAGATTTTTATGATAGCCTATAAAAAGAACAATAGAAAGGAAAATATGATTTATACACACACCAGAAAAAATCATTGATATGATACTAATGATGCTATACCAATTCGTAAAATTTAAATTAAGACAACAAAGAAGTATTTATCTCTTTCAAGGAAAGGAGTGCTCAAGTATTTATCTCCTTTAAGGAAAGGAGTGTATATGTGTGATTTATATATGTAGATGCAACTATATGTCACTTTTTTAACAGCTGAGGAAAAAAGTTATTTTGAACAAAGGTGGGATGTAAACAACAAATCATTAATCTAGTTAAAAAAATATTAACAAAATCAACAATATAAGCTCTTACCAGAAATTGTAAACAACAGTTTTCCTTTACCTTGTAAGTGGTCTACCTGCCCCCAAAATTAAATAACAGGGATTCTATGTTTTCCAAATTTCTTATATTTATCAGGTCTTTTGTTACTTAAGAATAACTGAGGCTTAATATTAAAAGAAAGAAATTCTACTCACAGCTATATAACCTTTTGTGATTCCCCATGATATCTTTTGTTGTCACTTTGGCTTAATGAATAATTAAATATTCTCATAAAAAATAACTTATCAGAATATACAGCACACACATATATAAACACACACAGATGATGATGATGATGATGATGATGATAATGATAAAGTGAGAGGGAGAGAGAGAGATTGATTCTATAAACCTGGGCCAGATTCATTAATTATTTTAGTATTAAAAACATACTTAGTAATTTAGATTGCTTAAGATAAAAGAACAAAAGCAATTCAACTGTCTACTAAATCCATCATATGACTGTGAATATTTTGAGTATAAAAGCAGTCAGAAATAATGTGAGAGGATAGTAGTATAAACATAGCACAAGGATTAAAAATTAATGAAAGGTCAACTGTTCAAATGGAAACCAGAATTTATCTGTGGAAGGAACTAATATCTCAGACAGATATTTCACTTGATGTAATTGAAGACTTCCCTATGTGACCTGAATTTACCGGACAGATTGTCACATTTTGAAACTTCTTCTTTTACTCTTTTTATGTTTCTTTTCTTATCTTTGTCCTTATTGTGTTTTTGCAAAGATACATATGTTCACTTTTTTTAGTAGTTTTTCCATACAGTGATTTAATTTGCTATATCTGAATTTAATTTGACAGCAAAGAGAAAGAACAAATTAAAACCAAATGCATTTCTTTCCATCTTTATCTGGAGCAGTTATTTTGCGGGGGAGGAGGAGAGAGAGGAGGGGGACAGGGAAGAGGAGCGGGAGGAGGACAGGGAGGAGGAGGTACAGGAGGAGGAGACTGTGAACTAGAGGCTTTAAATTATTCATTAGCCTTGTCCCAGGCTAGTGAATAGTGAAGATAGGAGTTAAACTCAGGCACTGTGGCTCCAGAATCCATTCTCTTCAATCCTTCATGTTATTTGTCTTTCTAGAAAAATTCAGACTTTAGAGAGAAAATAATGTCCAAGTTGATTGTTAAAACACTATTAAAGGGTCACCTAGGTGGCTCTTTTGGTTAAGTGTCTGGCTCTTGATTTCAGCTCAGGTCATGATCTCATCATGACATCAAGTTCCGTGTCGGGCTCTACACAGAAAGTGCAGAACATGTTTGGGATTCTCTCTCCTTCTCTCTCTGTCCCTCCACTGTTCTTTCTCTCTCTCAAAATAAATAAACATTAAAAATATTTTTTAAAGACTATTAGGAATGTTTTAGTTTGAACGAAAGATGAGGCACATTCTAGGCTGAGGAATCAGTGCATAAATGGGAGATCACCACAGATTGGCCAAACTTCAAATTGTTTAGAATTATACTACAGAATAAGCAGAAGAGAGAAGTATGAGATGCATTTGCTGATGAGGGTAGCTACAAATGATGGTGCCATGGGTCATGACAAAGAGCTAAGAATTCAGTGTCAAGGTAGTGGGCAACCAACTGAATAGTTAGGAGTGAAGAGTACAGGAAGTCAAAATAACCACTTAAGGAGCACTTTATTGATCTATAGCGGGTGTCTACAAACCTTTTTTTTTTTTTAAACAGGGACTGATAGTAAATATTTTAAGCTCAGTGAAAAAGCAGTAAATTAAGGATATTATGATGACCCTGATCTAAGGAAAAAAGCTACAAACATGAAATAAGGCAATAGTTTCTGGTATGGTTGATGTAATTGTGTCAAAGAATTAATATTGGATTGAGAATCTATTAGAAGTTTGAATTTTAAAGTTTTGTGATTGATTGAACATGGAACTTGGAAAAGAAGGAAGAGTCTGCAGTACCTCTGGAGATTCTTGTTTAGATGGTATATTACTCCTTTCCTTCCACTTTCTATGAGCATGCACATGCACACAAATACACACATTCACACACATATTTGAAATGGAAGATTGTGGAGGTAATAAAATTAGTTCTCATGACACTTGTAAAAGTTTCTCAAATGCTTCTCCTGAAATACATCTCTTCTGCCCTGGCCTCAGTGATGCTGGATTTTCTGCTGATCTTTGACAAGTACCACACATGTAGTTTGAAACACATAACCACTATGGTCCTTTCTACATTATTGAAGACTGAATCGACTCAAAGATAAAAAGACAAATTATCAAGCACAGACACTACTTTCAAGAAACGTGGCAATAATAAAATAAAATAAACAAAATAAGGACATTGTTAGTAAATGAGACAACTAGAAAACCAGAGAAGCTTCTGGTAAGAATATCTGTTGGGGTGCTGGGTGACTCAGTGGGTTAAGCATCCAGCTTCGGCTCAGGTCATGATCTTGAGACCCACATCAGGTTCCACTCTGACAGTGCAGCACCTGCTTGAGATTCTCTCTCTCTCTCTCTCTCTCTCTCTCTCTGCCCTTATTCTTCTCTCAATATAAATACATAAAACTTTAAAAAAAGAATATCTGTTTGCTGGATAAAATACCAAACTCAAAATTTAAACAATAATGTGCACACACACACATATACACACAGTTATCTTCTTTAATTGTATAATGAAGTATCTGAGAAATTAAGAAAAATTCATACAGGCCAGGACAAAAACAGAATATGAAATAGTAGCTCTTGTTTATTATAAGTGACCTAGAGCCTGGCTTTAATGGGTCTGGCCTTGTTCATGTGAGGGAGAGTTTATAAAACTTTAACCCTGAGCAAGATAGAATGCTAAATTGGAGAGCCCTACATTGGCATGTATTCTCAAAGGTCAATAACTTCAGAGAATTAACTAAAAAAGATAAATCCTGACCTACTAGGAATTGACAGAAATACTTGCTTACCTCTCTGGAGAGACCTCTGCTCCAATTATGCTGAAAAATTCTATGAAATGTAGTGCTTCTTAATTGGTATGATACATAGAATCCTCCCAACTTGAATGTCATTGTAATTAAGTCTGGAAAGCCCAGTGTACCCCATTCATAAACACCTTTAAGAGTAATCTACAGAAAGCCATAAGGATGAAGAAGAAAACAACATATTAAGCAGTGAATTGGCAAATTACTTATGAAGGCTAAGAGTTTTTAGTACTTTTGAACATCTCTCAATGGATACAATCCTTCTAGTGATTTAGAGTCTATGGAAGGTCAAAAAACAAAGCATTTTCCTGACAACAACTCCAGCTTTTTTTCTTCAATCCACCAGGTACGTGATTGTGGTTCTTAGTGTTGTGAAAGAGGAAACTTGCTATCTGGAAGTCATCTTCTGTCTTCTCTTCACTGGTGTTGCCATCATAACTTATCCAGATCATTGTCAGCTTTTCTTCACACATCCTTGACTTTCCTGATGATTTTTGCCAGCAATTCTCAACATTAGCATCAGCATCAGGTGGTACTATAGACCCAATAGTCACATATTGAAGCTGTTATTCCAAGTACCTCAGACTGTGACTGTATTTAGAGATAGGGCCTTTAAAGAGGTACAAAGTTAAAATGAAGCAATGAGAGTGGGCCCTAATCCCACAGCTAACTGGTGTCCTTATAAGAAATGGAAATGATACAAAGGTATGTGAACAGAGAAAAGAACATGCCAGGGAATAGTGAAAAGGCGTCCATCTGCAAGCCAGTGAGAGAGGCCTCAGGAGAAATTAACCCCACTAAACCCCTTGACTTTAGACCTCCACCCTCCAGAATTATGGCAAAATAAATGTATATTGTTGAAGACATCCAGACTATGGTATCTTCTTATGGCAGCCTTAGCAAACAGATACACCTGGGAACTTGTTAGAAATGCAAATCCTGGGGTCCACACAAAGCCTATTGAATCATAAATTCTGGAGATGGGGCCCAGCAATTTTATTTTACCAAGATGTCCAGATGATGCTGATACATACTAAGGCTTGAGACCAGTGATTTATTCTATGTTGTTGAAAACTGAATTAATATGTTATGATCCCCAACTGAATTCATGGCAATAAAATTCATAAAGGTCTCATTTATTTATTCTCAATATCACCACTTATTTCTCTGTGCTTATACATCAATAAATGTTCATAGGGGATCAAGTACTTATTGACACCACGATGTTTATGGAGAATAAAAAAATATTAAAAACACCTCAACATCTGAGTGCATAGATTTACTAATACAAAAAAAGAAGAAAGAAGGAGAACATATCATAAACACTAATGCAACACCTACACTGTAGGGGGTTATTTTATATTAGTTTCCTTTGTATTTGGAGACTGACACAGGAGAGGGGAGGCTGGGGGTTGGAGGTGGTTTAATACTGTAGGTAATCTAAACTTTTTTTACATTACACAAAACTAAGGAGGATCAATAGTAAACTCATAGAAGGATTGAATAATGTACCTTTTGCAAGCAGGTGAAAACAGAAAAGAGAAAAGAAAGCCAACTCTAAGAGCTCCCAATGTTCAAAGTGGAGTTCAAATATGGACTATAATCCATATCAGTTCATTTTTTCACTCAAATCACTGAGAGTGAAATGGAGCCCTGCATTGAGCTCCGCACTGAAAGCACAGAGCCTGCTTCAGATTCTCTCCCTCTCTCTCTGCCTCTGCCCTATATACACACTCTCTCTCTCAAAATAAAACAAATTTACAAAAAGGGGAAGTCTCAAAAACTATAACTGCCAAAAGGAGTTCAAAGAGAAATGAATACCAAATGTCTCATACTTTCTTGGATTGGATTGTGGAACTGAAAAAAGACATTAGGTTAAAATCAAAGGAATTTATTTTAAAGCAGAGAAATTTGAGTAAACCATAGCTTTAGTGAATAATAACATACTGATATTGGTTCAATTATTTTAAAACCTGTACCATATTAGTAAAAGATATTAATAATAAAGAGAACTGGGTGTGGTACATATGGGAACTCTCTATGTTGTCTGCAAGTTTCTGTAAGTATAAAACTCTTAATATAAATATGTATTTAAAAGAGAAATGAGAATTTAGCATGAGAAAATTGTTTTGCAAACAGAAAGCATGATATGAAATATAAAGGATTCTTATTATCAAGTGCCATAAATATGAAAAACAAAATGCTATAATCATTGGGAAGACAGAGCTCTGGAGAGAGACGTCATGGTGAGGGGTGGGAAAACTAGAGAAATGTCCATTTGATGGTTCTATGACATTGTACAGGAAACTTAATTTCTCTGAGATGTAGCATCATGTGAGTATTGTTCATGATATCTTTCATGACTATTTTGGAAAGTTATATTTTTGAGAAAGCATTTGGGAATTGCATATAAAATTTGAAGTGGTGTTATTATTGTGATTTTTTAAAATATTTATTTACTTTTGAGAGAGAGTGAGTGAGAGCAGAGGAAGGGCAGAGAGAGAGAGAGAGACAAAAGATCCAAATTGGGCTCCATGTTGAAGGCAAAGAGCCCAATGTGGATCTCAAACTCAAAACTGTGAGATCAAGACCTAAGCCAAAGTCAGATGCTTAACCTACTGAGCCATGCAGGACCCCCACTATAACTGTGTTTCTTAAAATCTTGTGGTTAATATTACTAAAAACCCAATGGAACACAGAGTATTTGAGTAATCTTGGAGAAAAAGGTTTCAGTAGGGAAAATTGAACAAGTGTGAAGGAAGGATGGCTTAAAGGTCAATGATAAGTCCATTCTGACTATTTTGGGTGAATATTATACAGTCATGCTTAACTTTATTCACTAATTTAGTTGTTGAAATTTTACATTCCATATTTAATATTTCTGAAGTTAACTTATGCATATGTTGGAACACAGGTGTTCCTGGACCTCATCATAGCTGTTGTGTGAAGAAGGATTGGGGAGGGGCAAGATTGAAGGCAGAGGGACCAAGCTAAGAGTCACTACAGTCACCAATATAAGAGGAATAGAGCCTTGTATACATTTGTGGCAGAGGGATCAGAGAAACATTAATGGATTTGGAACATACTTTGGAGATTAATTGGTGAGATTTGGTAATGCATTGGACTGGAAAGTGGGGAAAAATCAAAAGTCAAGAGCAAATACTAGGTGGTATCATTTACTAAAATACGAAAGGAAAGAGGAGAAAAAATACACAGGGAAATACAGAAAAAATATACAGGATACACACTGTATTTATATATATATATACACATATATATATATGATATGTTGGTTTGAAATATTTATAGGACATTCTGATGTAACTGTCTCCTATGTACTTTTACCTATAGATACAAGTATTAACAGAATGGTACCAGCCAGAGATATACACGTGGAAAGATAACTTACAATTAACTTTGTGCAATAGAGGGCATCCTCAGAATAGATTTGTAGTGGGAGATGAAAGAAAACCAGAGTATGAGGGACAAAATCATTCCACACATAAGCCTTAGCTCCTGTTTAAAGCTTCATCTATTCAGCATCCCCAGTATTGTCCTATTCAGTGTTTTCAATCTCATCTCACTAATTCTCACATTAAGATACAACATAAGTCAGACTAATATGTCTCAAACAAAAATGCCGTGTTCTTAACCCCTGCCCCAGCATTCTGCTCTCTCCTCTTGGAATTTTAACACTCTTCCAGGCAGCAATTCCTTTATTTATTCACATTTTCATTAAGACAACTATTTAGTAAGTGAAACCTCATTGAAGCTATTCCATAGAGTTGTCACTGGGCTCTTCAAAACCCATTTTATACAGCCACTTCCAGCTGCCTTAAACTCAGTAATGCCTCTTTCAAGCTCATGGTCACTTGTGCCGTAGGGTTACCATTGACTCTCAACTCACCTATATTGCTATAAAACTCAGATAACATTTAACTCCATTCTGCTTTTTTAAAAAAGTTTTTATATATTTATTCTGAGAAAGAAAGAGAGAGAGAGAGAGAGAGAGAGAGAGAGCATGCACACGGGTGGGGGAGGGGCAGAGAGAGGGGAAGAGAGAATCCCAAGCAGAGCCTGGCCTCAGACTCACTACCCGTGAACCAAAACAAGTCCAAGGCTCAACTGACTAAGCCACTCAACTTCATTCTGCTTTTCAATGTTCCTTACTTTTATGAGTACATGTATGTCTTATCTTTAGGTAGATTATAAATAACTAGGCAGCTGGGATCACTCCCATTTTTCACATCACCTGGCAAACCGTCTTGCCATTAAGTATTTGTTGATTCACTGATTAATTTACTGACTACAACAAAGAGCAACAAAAAACAAGCTTTGCTTGGGGTGCCTGGGTGGCTCGGTTGGTTAAGCAACTGATTCAGCTCAGGTCATGATCTCATAGCCAGTGAGTCTGAGCCCTGCATAGGGCTCTGTGCTGTCAGCTCAGAGCCTGGAGCCTGCTTTGGATTCTGTGTCTCCTTCTGTCTCTTTCCCTCTCCCACTCACGCTCTATCTCTCTCTGTCTCTCAAAAAATGAATAAACGTAAAAAAAAAAAAAAGAAAAAGAAAACAATCTTTGCTTACTGAGGAAAAGGGAGAACCATGTGGAAACTTGAAAGGACTATTTGTAAGAAACAAGGTACTTATGTTTTATTATTTTCTATGCTGATTGAAATGGTGATTCTGCTGTGGGCATTTTCCTTTGTTTCCTTTGTTAATGAGTAATGGAAATAAAGTTCGTTTTTACATGACAAAATATATTTTCTATTTTTAGCTCATAGCAATTAAAATAGTTATAGAGTTAGATATTTTAAAACATTTTTAAAAATTTTTATTCCAAAAACCATATGTATAATACCTTTTGGTCTTATACTTTAAGAAGATTTTCTATGTCTGACTTAATTGCAAGATGTCCTTTCCTTGCCATCAACAAGTACAGAGATACATGGCCATCAACTACTAACTTCAATCAGTCACTGCATACTCAAGAAATTCAAACTCTCATATATGAGTCTGACCTCCAGAAACACCCTATAAACCCTGACTTGGTCCAAGAAATGGCTGGCCATAGAAACCCAACCCCTCCAACAAAAATTAACATTCTCTCTTTTAAATGTCTCCAAACTGCTCTCTTGCTGACAACCTATCACTACCTAAGATACCTGAATACTAGTATGAAATCTCTCCAGTGCCTCCTTTCCCTAGTCCTGTCTTAATGGAATAATTGCTACAATTAGACGTACTTTATCAATATTTCCCTTTTTTTTTTATATAAAACATACTCTCCTTGCTACTACATCTGAACTACTACAGCCAGATGGATTCCCTTGCCAAACTTATTTGTGAAAAAGCATCCATTGCTAGTTTTATGTCAAAATTATGTTGTCTTTGACACAAATGTAATAAGAAAAGTAAGTATGTTGTACTGCATTTTAATATATCATTTTAAATTATCAAACTTAACATTAATATAGATTGTTAAGAAATTACGATTCTCTCTAGGAAAGATTTTGATGACCCTTTAGGTAGAGAACATCTTGTTATACATTCGTTGAGGTCTATTCAATGTGTCTATTACATTTTGGATTAGGACCAAGTTCATAGTTCTCTAATCATTTGCAACACAGACAAAATACCATGGTGACATTTTCCTTATACTGTATCTTGATGTACCTGAGAATATCTCTGGAGCATTTTCAGCCTTTTGATGAGCCTTGTTACAGCCTCAGATAATGGTTTTCTTTTTGTCTAGAGATAGGTTTCCAGGCTAAACCTTTAATTTTATAGCAATTGGAAGGTGAACACCTTCTGTTAAGCAACAGGAGGACTGTATTGTGGTAATAAGAATCCATTGCACCTCCACTGGGTAATGTCTAAATAGAAGGAGCTTGACATGTCAGTTACCTGGTGTAGAAGTTAATATGAAAGAGTTTAACACACATTTATTCTTTTTGTTTTCTCTAGCTTTTCAATTGTATCCCAAACAGCAAACTTAACCTTTCAAGGCCTAATCTAGAATTCGTTTTCTGGCCAATAGCTGATTTACCTGACTGAAAGTTGTGCTGATTTGGAGAGCAAAGGATCAGGCATTTAATAGATACCTAACAAAAAGCTCAACTCCATGAATTTAAATCCATTTTATATTAGAAGAACTCATGATAAGTTTGTGGCAATAAAATGTCAAGATGTTAATAAGAGTCAGCATATTTCCATGTGATTAAGTGACAGAAGACAGCCAAAATGCCATCTTTTTGTTGGAAATGTAAGAAACACACTGAACAGATACATTCAGAAAGATAATCATTGTACAGACATCTGTCTACACTCTATAAATTATTCCTTATAAAGTCAATGGTAATTTCTTTACAATGAATCTTAGGCCACTTTGAAAATATGGCATCAGAAGAGATTAGAATCTTGAAACAGGCTTCCTCAGTTGCTGTAAATGATGCTCCCACCTGAGAAAATGGACAATCTTTTTCAGATACGAACATACTCTATTTGTTTTTAATTAAAACTTTTAAGAAGTAAACTGTAGATACCCCTTATGTATCTTTCAATGGGGACAGACTGATTTTAAAGGTATAGTCCCTGCTAATTTAAGTCAAAGAGATTATTATCTTGATTCTTCAGTGACTCCACAAATCTGCCCTCTGCCTTCATTGTTAGAAGTTTGTGTGTTCAGCATTTACTGCTTTTAGCTCCTTATTACTTCGTTAGAGTATAAGTTTTAGAAAGTCAGAAATCTTGATTTACCCTCTACTTTGTCTTATAGAATGCACCAGAGAAGTTAACACAGAGTTATTTTTTAAATTAGATTGAATAAGTAATTAGATAAACAAAATTGGAAAATATAAGTCTTTCTGCATTGTAATGGTGTACATGTGTTCTTGTTTATATGCTTATATATGAGGCTCCATATTATTCATTTATTCGGTTTTACATTTTAAGATGTTACTTTTTGAAGAGGATACTTCCATTCTGAACACATCTCTGTTTCCTTGATTTTCAGCCAATTAATATATTGAAAAAGAGTCAAAGTGCTTATTATGCTATGCATACAACATATGTAAATGTTTAATTTTTCCCACTACTTTTCAACTGACAAATGTAGATTTGTATGGACACAATCTGACTCACCCCATCAGGTTAACAGAGCCATCAAAAGAGGCCTACTTAGGACCCAGAATCCTCCTAGGTCATTGTCAGATGATTAGCACAAAACAGTGTGTTGCTGATATTGTCAAGAGTCCTCTCCACTCCCTCAACTCAATTTCTCGCTTCATTGCTTTGAACCCCTGTGGGGCAGCAGCAGTTTAAAGGATGTCAACAAGAATACTCTTGTTCTCCCAGGATTTCAGTACAAAAGGATAAACAGCTACACAGCTGGCCAAACTAATAGGTAGAGAAGTGTGTAACTTCGTGTTTAATAAATGCATGAGCATTTTACAAGACCTGGCGGACCTTGCTCTGTATTATTGAATTTGATTGATATACGTATAGTTTACTTGAGGTAATTTTTGCTTAAACACACAGTTGTAGATTTTTTTTTATTAGATGTTACGAACATCAGGTTGAGTTCATTAAGAGCCCAGATAGAAGGCCATATTTTGTCTGATATTTCTGTAAAGAGCAAAGAAAGAAAAAAATTTCTAAAAGAAATTTCAGAGAAATCCCTCAACTTCATTCTATTCTGTATATTTGTAACAGGCAGTGTGTATGAGTAGTTTAGAGTCCACAAAGACACAGAGAGCAGTACATGTATTTTCGGTACTCCTCTTAATATTTATTTGTGCAAATACTGAGTGCTATCTTAGGGGCTCCTCATCCTTTAAATAAGGATGGCAGAACAGCAAACAACCTATGACCTGAGGAGTGGAGATTTATGGAATGCAAATTTGCTATTTCCACACTACAGCATAACTAACTACAATTTATCTGGCTGGAGCACGCAGCTATTATAACCAGTCACTGAATGTATATTATTTTAATGTCACAGAAATTTTTATTTGAACCTATAAGAGGCTCCAGCAGTTTAAATGAAAATTAGCATGGTTGACTACTTCTTCTGCAACATACCTGCAAAGAGCTGATCACGGCTGTACGGTTAGGGTTGGGCTTGGAGCTGTGAATTGTGGCATGAGACCCACACCACGACTTTTAGATAAGAATTCATTATTCCAGTTTCAACCATCATTATTTCTTTCTTTTTACTTGTAACACTAGGAAAACTTAGCCTGAAACTTGCAGGATATATGACTAATTGAAAAACAAGTATTATGTGTCAAAATCTCCTTAGGAAGATCTGCCTGGAAGAACAACATTGAAACCAAAAGAAAAAAAAATGAGTGACAGCATTTTGCCACCACCACTTAAACTGCTAAAATCCTCTTTCAAAAATGTAATAAAACAGGAGTGTTGGTTCAAAAATGTGAAAAAAGCATCTATTTTATCAATTCAAAAATATTTTTCAAACTACAGCTGGTGAATATTATGTGAATATTATTTTATACTAATTAAACCCACAGGCAGAAACAGATTCCTTTTCTCTGGAATCATTGCTAAAGCCTATTTAAAGTATTGGAACATTTTATGAGGTCGGGAAGAATTACACTGTATATTTTTAGTTTCCTCACTCCACACACGCTATTACCATTACTGATAAAATCACATAGACTATGTCTAAAATACTTAGGGCAACTTACTTATGACTTTTGTTTACTAGTGTGTAGAAAAAAAAATCCTTTAAGCTTCTTACACTATGGTATCCTCCTTGTTTTTAAAACAGTCTTGAATTGGGTCAAGTCCTGAAATTAGGAAATCGCCAAGGACCAGCCTTAAGCAAAATTTTTGATAAACGGAAAGCTTTTCTCTTGCTCTCCTTTCTCTTTTTCTGATGCATCATTCAATAAGTAGTCATTTCTTTTTTACACAGCTTTTGGCTTTTCCAAACCCAGGCCTAATTTCTTGTGATATGCTCCATTTTCTGAAAATACGGCTCCTTCATTCTTTTAACTACTCGTGACCTTCATTAAAATGTTCATGTTTTGAAAAAATGTTTCAGTGAATCAGGAGAAAAGTAGTTGGATTGAAAAGTAAATAAATAATCTCTTGAAGTGTCTGCTTCTTTTTTTTAAAATCAGGTCAGTTTTGTTTTTTGTTTTGTTTTGGTTTTTGCACAAATGATCTCCTAACAGCATGGGTAAGAACTCTTTTGACACAGAGTTGAACTAAATTAGTTTTTAGTGTCTCTTCCTCCACAAGATACCAGTAAAAAAAAAGTGAACTATTGAAGAGTTTGTGAACATAGATTTGCATTGAAGATCAGATATATATTTTTTAATTTTTTTACGTTTACTTATTTGTTTTTGAAAGGCTGAGACATTGCAAGTGGGGGAAGATGGGCAGAGAGAGAGAGAGAATACCAAGCAGGCTCTGCACCATCAGCACAGAGCCCAGTGCAGGGCTGAACTCACAGACCATGAGATCATGTCCTGAACCGATATCAAGAGTTGGATTCATTTTTTTCCTCATTTTTTCTTCATTTTTTCTAAATATTTGAGTGGCAAGTTAGATTCTTTATTTAAATTTTTTTTTGTTGTTTATTTATTTTTGAGACAGAGACAGACCACAAGTGTTGGAGGGACAGAGAGAGAGAGGGAGACCCAGAATCTGAAACAGGCTTCAGGCTCTGAGCTGTCAGCATAGAACCCATTGCATAGCTCGAATTCATGAACCAGGAGGTCATGACCTGAGCTGAAGTTGGACGCTTAACCGACTAAGCCACCTAGGTACCCCCAGAGTTGGATTCTTAACTGACTGAGCCATCCATGCACCCCAAAGAATAGATACATCTTACCAGGCATCGATTATAATACTTAGACCAAAAAAAAAAAAAAATTGGACATGAAATAGGAAGTAGTCAGACTCTGAACTAGAAAATGAAAGTGAGTATTAAAACTTACTAAAACTTCATATGAACAGAAATGGTCCTCAGAGAAACACAAAGCATCCCAGCCTTGAATTATTAGGCTTTATTTTGTCTAGGTTCTGAATTTGCATTCCAAAGATATGATTTATGTTAAAAAATATTGAAATGCTTCCTAAAAATGTTAATATATCTATCCTATATTTTCTACAGTGTGTTCAAGGTGTAGAGAGTGATCCAGTTTAACTTGATATTAATAATAGCTTATTCTTATTAATGAAAGGTGTTCATAGTAAGGGAGCATAAATCCAGGGGTAAAAAATAAATATTGCTGTTTGTAAGCTTATTCTGTAACTTTGCAGCTGCTGTAACACTATCGATGAGGAATAGTGTTACAAGGGAATAGTAAAATTTTTTACTAGTAAATCTGCCAGGGATCCGTGATACAAACCATACATTATAGCTTTTTAGACATGTGAAAGAACAAACCTTTCACATTACTGATGAATTTTGTAACCAGAGCATCATATCTCATATAAAATCCACAGTTGAATTGCTTCATTTACATATTTTAGAATCTTCCTACCTCACCCCTGCCCATGCTGGCCAGCTAGGCACAACAAACACAGACATACTTGAATTTTCTGGGAGAAAAGGAAATTTGCAATTTGGAATCATGATTTGCTTTGAATTTTCTATCAAACATTGGAGTTCAAAACGGTTCCCTATAGGTATGGGTAAACATATGGTTTGTTACTTAGCTTCTGGTTTTTGGTTTTGGAGAAAACCAAGAAGTCTATAAATCAGATTTTTTGTGTCCTAAACAATAACTCTGTCAGGCATAAAAATAGTTAGTAATATATGAAAGTTATTATTTGACTCTATCTTGGTATTAGTTCAAAGTTGCTTTTACAAATACTGTTGATAACAACTTCCCAGAAGAATTTAACATTTTATTTGTTTGGGAATACTATCACACATTGCATTAGTTATTAAACCAATGACTTAATTGCTCGATCATATTTTCACATCTGTTTTATTGTCGTAAATGGTTTGCCCTGTGCAATGCATTGAGTCTTTGTCCATTATAAAATAGAAACTAAAACCCGTTAAAGCTGAAGAGTCCTAAAATCATATCACATGTGAAGGAACACAGCTCTTGAGTTAGACCACTTGGATTGAATTCTAGTTCTGAATCTTTTGACTATTTACATGTCTTCTTTTTCAACTGCTAAATGACAAAAGTGACACTTATCTTAGGTGTTTAGTGTTGTTGGAGATTTTAAAAATATAATATATGAAAAGTTTTTGGGAAGTGCTAACAGATATTAGCATCAATAGTGTCCCATTGGAAATATGGGACAAGTATAACAAGAAGTCACTATCAGTCAGCCCTCAATATCATTCTAGCACTTACAGTAGACAAGGCACAGTTTCCGTAGTCGGAAACACAGCAATGACCCAAGGACACAAAGCCTTCCATCAAGAAGCTTACACTTGGGGTGCCTGGGTGGCTCAGTTGGTTAAGCGTCTGACTTCAGCTCAGGTCATGATCTCACAGTTTGTAGGTTCAAGCCCCATGTTGGACTCTGTGCTGACTGCCAGCTCAGGGCCTGGAGCCTGTTTCAGATTCTGTATCTCCCTCTCTTTCTGACCCTCCCTGCTCATGCTGTCTCTCTGTCAGAAATAAATAAAACATTTTTAAAAAATTTAAAAAAAGAAGCTTACACTAAACTGAAAATGACAGACACTAAACATAAAGGTAAAATGTATTCTGTTGAATAATAAATGTTACATAATAATTAAATAGAGTAATGTGGCTGTTTATTAATGCATATAAATATATTACTGGTTTGGACAATGCCAGTCCAGATATATCACTTTGTGTTTTGGTTGCCTGAAATTAAATGCTGCTTATTTCATCTATTCCGTGCATACTCTGACATAAAGAAACAAGTGATTTGAAATTGCATATCTATGAGTGTCGTGTTGCCTTTTTTCTGTGTTTTATTATTGAAGACATATGACTTCTGACTCATTGTGTCTAATCCCCCAAGGTAACACATGATTACCACTTTGGTAAATTTCTAGCATGATTAAAATTTTGAGGGGGTTTGTTTATTTAATTTTGAGAGAGACAGAGACTGAGTGTGAGCAGGGGAGGGGCAGAGAGAGATGGAAACACAGAATCCAAAGCCAATCCCAGGCTGTGAGCTTTCAGCACAGAGCCAACCTGGGGCTCAAACCCACAAACCTCAAGATCATGACCTGAGCTGAAGTTGGATGCTTAACCGACTAAACCACCCAGGTGTTCCTAAAATATTTTCTTAAGTTTAATCTTCATTTATTTTTTTCCAGATAACAGTTTTTCTTCAGTATTTAAGGACTTAGCTCCTTACATGAGCCTTAAAACAAAATACATGTGGAGGTCTTAGGGGCAGCACCCTTGGGTGTAAATCAAGCTGGGGTGTTCAGACCTTCCATGCTCCACCAACCTGAGTGATGCCTGACCACCTTGTTGTGAATAGCACCACTCACACAGTAATGTAGTTTCGCATACAGCTTGGGGAGCAATTCAGCCTCAAAGACTCTCACTTTGGAAATATCTCTTGTGGCTGAGGGTCTCCACTATGTTCCAAATAAGGAACTTAATGATCTTGTCCTTGCAACAGACTCAGTTGGTGCAATGAATAGACTGCAGGTGGCTGGGGCTTATTTTGGCACAACCATTATTTCTCTTATCTTGGTCATCTTGGAAGTAAGGACCAGAGAGAGTGATAAAATTTTAAATAAAGATTGTAAGTGCACCTGGGTGGCTCAGTTGGTTAAACATCCAACTTCACCTCAGGTCATGATCTCACAGTTCATGGGTTCCAGCCCCATGTTGGGCTCTGTGCTGACATCTCAGAGCCTGGAGCCTGCTTCAGATTCTGTGTCTCCCTCTCTTTGCCCCTCCCCTACTCACACTCTGTCTCTGTCTTTCTCTCAAAAATAAACACTAAATTTTTTTAAAAGTCTCCCTAACTTGTAATGTTTATAATATTTTTAGAGTAACAGCTGAATAATTAGCATTAATCCTCTCTACATCTTTGTCCAGAGGATGTTGGAAGACTTTTCCCAGAGTCATTCATTCACACAGTTATATGTGTAAAAGGCCTCCTAACTAATAACACCCGAGCCAGAATGAAAAGTGAGGGCCAGATACAGACATTTGGTATGGTTTTTTTAGCACCTAAGAAACAGAGACTATAAGAATTCCAGTAAGAAAATTATGATTTAAGTTGGCCAGAAATGAGACCACCTGCTTTCTGAGAAGATTCATGGCCTGCTGCTATACCTAAAGTATATGCAGTGGGGATGTAATCAGTTATCCTGGATAATTCATGCAAAATAAATGAATAAAAAAAGGAAAATAAAACTTTATCCTGTGTCAATTGATAAGTTGTTCAACAGTCCATCTGGAAAAGTGGCATACATATAAATCAATTGGAATTAGTTACACCTTGTCTTTGAATATGACTTTATAATATATACAGAGTAAATTAAGTGATATTAAATATGATCCATTTGTAAAATATTTGTGTTAACTTGAAAAATAAATCTAATGTTATCTGGATTCTTTTACAATTTTTATTTGAATAATAACATTTGGTGTATAGACCAAAATATACAGCATTTTTCTTAAATTTTTCATTTTGTTATATTTATTCATTCTTGCCTCATACAACTTGTATTGGTCATTCAATTCTTATTTGTAAAGGGACCTTCCCTATTAGGATTTTAGAAGCTAATATAAAAAAAATCATCTGTCTAAAATTTGCCATTCCTCATATGTGTTCTCAAAAGCCATTTTTGCAGGTTCAGCCCTCCACTTGCCAAAAGAGTTGTACCCTAATAAATCTTATTTTGTGATTATAATATGACAGAAGTTCAATACAAAGAAATTTGAGCCTCATAAAAATCAAATCTGTAGTGAGGAGATGAAGATAGCCTTGTAAATAGCTATACACACCAAAAAAATGTAGAGTTGGCACACTTGGACAGCCTTCTGACTCTTACTTTTCAAAAGTAACATCTTTGCCAAACAGTTTCCTCAGCAAAAAAAGAAATGCATATTGTAGGATTGGGTCTCTTTTTTTCTCATTAATCTAAAATCAATGATTTAAATGATTTGCCCCACTTTGTCCTCCTCCTTACCCATTTTAAAGACAAAGATTTTCATTTTTCCTTGTTTAATAATAATGCAGTGAACACAGATTTTTAAAAAATCAATTCTTTCTGGCAAATGAAAACAAAAGATAAATAACAAATAACTCTAGTTGGAACCCAAAGCTTAGTAATGGGTGGTAAAATCAACTATGGTGGTTTAATTAGAAAACCCCATTTTTATTCTTCAACCCTTCAATATTTTTAAGTTTATTTATTTATTTTTGAAAGAGAGAGAAAGAGAGTGAGAGAAAATAAGTGGGTGAGGGGCAGAGAGAGAGGAGACAGAGAGTCCCAAGCAGTCTCCTCATGCCACGCTCTCTGCTAAGACTGACACAGAGTTCAATCTCATTAACTATGAGGTCATGACCTAAGCTGAAGTCAAGAATCAGATGTTTACAGACTGAACCACCCAGGCACCCCTCAACCTGTCAATTTTTCACTGTCTTTGCAATAAGAATATCCAATGGTCAACAAATGCATAATAGACTAGAGATCTAATTTTTCATATAATACATCTATCTCTCCAAAAGGTTTAAAGTGGATACCTTTAAATTTTGGAATATCCCCAAAGGAAAAATTGAGAATTTTGAGGACACAAAAAAATTAATGCCATTTGAATAAATTTGTATTTATGTTCATTGGGGAAAACCCATAATTATGCCGCAGTTAATCTATGGGGTGAAGTTGAATTTTCACATAAACCATTTATTTAATGCAATGCTGTATATGTACTCAGTGAAGATCCTGAAGTTGAAATGTCTATTTAACTGATGTGCCAGAGAGATGCTATAAGATACATTCCTCTTCCTTTAGGGAATATTCTGCATACTGATACGATTGAGATATCTCATTCAAAATTAATATTGTTTGCCATCAAATAATATACTTGGGACTTTAACTACCACCACAAGATATGATGATATGTCCCAAAAAGAACAGATCAGAGAATATTCTCTACTTCAAACACCCTTGAAGGGGGAAGAGGATGGTGACAAGGACCATGTGGGTGGCTCAATCAGTTGAGCATCTTATTTCATGGGTTTGTGAGTTCAAGCCCCACATCAGGCTTGCTATTGTCAGCGCAGAACTCACTTCTGATCCTCTGTCCCTCTCTCTCTGTCCCTCCCATGATGTGCTCTCTCAAAAATAAAGAAAACATCAAAAAAAGAAAGGCTATTGATAAGAAAATAAACTTGAGGCACCTGTTCTACACTCTGTGAGTTACTGCAAAATATCAGGGATAATATAAATAGTTTGAGTCAACTTATTTGCCTTTCATAAAATAATAGAAGCTTCATATAGTATAGTGCAGCTTTATAAATTATACTAATGGAGTGACATGCTTACAGAATGTTGATGTCAGAGGAAAAAAAAACAATTAAGAAACAGCATATTAAAGTGGAAGTTTTTAGCAATTATCTCATCCAACCTGTTCATCTGAAAGATGCAGAACCTGAAACCAACAAAGAAAAATGGAATCTCATCGTTGCCTCAAGAATAGTTACTATTTTGTTGACCATTTTTATGTATTAACCACTTGCTGAACACTAAACACAGTCCTGTAAAATAGGAATTTGCAGAGGAGAAAACCAAGGCTCATCAAAGTAAATGTAAGCTGCCCAAGGTCATATAACTCTATGGTTGCACTTAAGACTCAAATATGGCCCTGCTTGACTCCAAGTCTTATAGTCATTTAACTTCTGTAGCATTATAATCACATAATTTCATTGCCACATGCTCAATGACACATGTGGGTTAATGTGTGACAGAGCCTCCTGACTCATACTTGGGCTTGTGGACTAATATGAGTAATTCTCCTCAAAAGCGAAAGTCAGGTGGGGGATATTAAACAAAACAAAACAAAACAAAAACAAAAACAAGAAAAAGAAAAGAAGAAATTGAAGATAGACATTCAGGTAGTAAGTAGAAATTGTGTCACTTATTGCGAACATGTTTTAAACAAAATTGCCATTATGTACTAATTTTAGCATTATATCCATGTAGAAATCAAATACAGTGACATTTCCAACTCCTCTATATTTTGTCTTACTGATGGATGTTTAGGTAAAACTACTCTCTACTAAAACTAGGAGTTTTACCTTTCATTTGTTTGTTTTGTAATTTTTCTGTAGAAATTTTAACAGAAGTAAAATACATTTAGAAAAAAAAAACTCTATTTCATTCCCATAGGTAAAAATAGTTATTTTTTTTTATCAACTTTGAATGGGATCCAGCCAGATTAATTCCCATTTGCTGACAAGAAAAGTGACGTACTGAAATTCAAAGAATAGCTCTCAGAGGTTTTAAAGGTTATTTAATCAACCATGTTATTTTTCAGATGAAGAAAGAGGTTCAGAGTGATTAACAAATTATTCTCAATTATTTTTACTCATAGTTAGTGATAAAGTATGTGAGTGTCCAATTCTTAACACAGTCTCATCATGTTTTCACTGAGCCATAGTCCTCTCCATAACTATAATTTCTACAAAACACTCTTTTTTTAATATTTATTTATTTTTGAGAGACAGAGAGAGACAGAGGACGTGTGGAGGAGGGAGATACAGAACTTGAAGAGGGCTCCAGGCTCCCTGCTGTCAACACAGAGCCCAACACGGGGCTCAAATTCATGAACTTCAAGATGACCTGAACTGTAGTCAGATGCTCAACTGACTGAGCCACCCAGGTGGCCCTAAAACACTCTTAAATAATAGGAGCTTAAATCATGAAGTAAATAATATAGATGATCAGAATCCAAAGAATCAGGACATTCAGCCAACAAGCAATATCATTTTTGCAAAGTTTAGAATGTGGCTAATGAGTGGCTTTGTAGGCAGCACTCTCAGGGTGAAATGGAGAACTCTAGGTGGAAGTAAAATGAATGTTTGCAATACCATGCTCTGATTCTGACACTGATCACCCAAAGTTAGCACAGACTCCACATTAAGGACATGGTCCCCAATAAGACTGCCTTTATGTCAGCTGAAAGTTTGGGGATCTCCTGTCTACCTGCATTTCTGAGTAACTGGTTACAAATTTGAGACATGATTGACTGAATTTTTGACCACATGACTGAACTCAATCCCCAGTCCCTCTCTCCTTCTCAGCTATCAGAATATCAGGCTGATACATGAAGCTCAAAACCTCAAATCTCTAAACACATGGTTAGTTTTGTTGGTATGACCAGTCCCTATCCCTGAGTCAACATTGGCATAGATTCATGTATGGTCCAAAGGCCCATCACAATAACAAAGACATTCTCATATCTTGAGAGATTCCGAGGGTTTAGAAGCTTCCTCCCAGAAACCATGAACAGAGACTAGATAAATTCTTAGTCTACAACAAAGCTTATATATTGAATTGAGGGAATATGTTTTTCTTGCCCCCAAAACCCACTACGGTGATAAGACAAACTTATCTTCCCCATGGTCGCCTTAATAAAGTGTGAATACTGCTCTGTAGACCATGTGTAATTATACACATAATAAGTACTTTTTTATTATTGCTGGTCCAATATTGCAAAAACCTCAGTAAATTTCTTGAGTTTCAATCTATTTTTTAAAAAATGAGATATTAAGGAATGGATAAATAGTGTTTAGTAACAGTCAGACACATCACTGAAATAACCAAGCACTTAGTTCAAACACACAAAAAGCCCTTCAACCACAAACAATGCTAAAGCCTGAATCTGACAAAATCCATTAACTGAGAATATTGTAATAATCCTACTAATTAATGGACTGCAAAAGCCTTCCAGATGGCATAGACAAATACACTTAATTATAGTCCATCATTCTTGCTTGTACTTAGAACCTCCAGCATTGTAGGACAATTCTGAAATTTATATAGTTATGAATTATTGTTGTGCCCATATGGCAATGCAATTTTGATAGAACTGCTCATTTAAAAATCTACTTATTCAACAAACATATAACTTTTAAAATTTTTGTGCTTATAAAAATTTTAAGTCATAAACTTCTAAACCAGAATGTTAATGGACTTTTTAATATTCTTGCACAAATTACTTATTCAAGAATCATGTCATACTTAGTAAATAAAGAGCAAACAGCAGATTCATTTATCAAACTCTAGTGAGCTCACAAAACAAAAAGAAAGGAAAGAAAAAAAGAAAGAATAGTAAAAGCCAAAGGATTTCTTTGAATTTGATTAGAGTGATCAAGTAAATGTATTTTTTTCTTTAATAACCTGCTTCTCATATTATATTAATTATCACAGTTATTAACATAACAAAATGATTCTTCTCACAAAAGAGCTGTGGATTTCTTTTAGGGCCAATAATCTTTTAAGTATATTTTTAGGTCATTAGTAGTATCTGTGAAAACAAAATATGGTGAAAAGAAGTTTATGACTTTTTGATATTTTCTAGTTAATCTCTTATAAAACCAATCTGTAATACTTCATTGGAATAATACATGAGGAATGACAGAGTTCATTATAATTATTTAGAAACACCATTTATACTATTGTTATTGGACCATGTGATTAGAATAAAACAAATGACACTTAGTGGATCCTCCTGTCATATCTGATTCTACCTCCATTGGTAGACACTGACACAGGCAAAAGGCCTGTAGAGAAGTCATAAGTAGGAATAAGCCATCAAAAGAATCCTGAATCTACAGATACTCTCCCATCTGCATTTTGATATTGTTCATTATTGCTCAATCTCAATATTTTAAATGATGTTTGAGATAAATTCAACATCCATTTAATACAAGGCACTTTGTAAGTTATGCCAGGCATGCAGTACAATTTGAGATCATTAAAAACATGAGATGGCCATCAGGGAAATGCAAATTAAAACCATTTCACACCCTCTAGGATGAATATAATAAAAAAGGCAGACAAAAACAAGCATTGAAGAGTATGTAGAGAAATTGGAAGTCCCATACAATGCTATTAGAGATATAAAATGGTGCAAAGAAATACTTTGGAAAATAGTAGAGGAGTTCCACAAAACCTTACACAAAGAATTATCATATGACTCAGTGATTCTACTCCTAGATATGTATCCAAAACTGAAAACATATGTCCACATAAAAACTTGTGAACAAATGTTCATTATACTTAACAATTGCCAAAAAGTGACAAACTCAAGAGTTCATCAACTGAGTAAATAAAATGTGCTATACTAAACAATGGAATTTTAGTAATTAGAAAGTGAAGTATTGATATGGGTTATAATATGGACAAACCTTTAAAACACGTGGTAAAAGAAACAAAACACAAAAGGACACATATTATATGATTCCATTATGTGAAATGTTCAGAATAGGACAGTTTGTAGAGAGAGATGGAGATTGCCCAGAGCTGGAGGAAGGTTGGAGGAGTAAGATAATTACCAATGTGTATAGAGTATCTTTTGAGGTGATAAAAATGTTCTAACATTGGTTGTGGTGATGATGTTGTACAACACTGTGAATATGCTAAAAACCACTGGATTGACACATTGAATTAAATGATTTGTATGGTATGTGAATTGTATGGTATGTGAATTATGGTATGTGTTATTTTAAAAGCTTATAAATCTTATAAATATTTCAATAATTTTCTCTTGGAATTAATGTGCTTAGAATTAATTGGTAGTAAGTTCAATGTCATCTTCTCTCAGAATATTGTAAGAGGCAAAGCATATAATGAATCAAAAATAAGAGACCAGTGATGTTAAGGTGGCATTAAATAATTATATCCTAAAATAGTATAAATAATAATAATACTAATATTGGATAAAAAATCTTTTCAAATGAAAAAGTGTCATTGTGTAGAGGTTGATGGGAATAAAGGCTGAAGCTGCAAGAGTATGCAAACAGATTAAAACGAATCCATTTTTGGACTGGAGACAGAGTGTGGGGAGTTAGCATATACTCCAGAGCTCTTCCATTTATTTAGAAAAGTTAGTTTTTAAAACATTTTCTTGATATTGTTTCCTTTCATAAGTTAAAGCTTTAATCAAAATGTTATCTCTTTTCAAGTTTTCTCAACTACACACTTTCTTTTACTCACTAATATTACTGAGGTGACTACTAACAACCTTATGAGAAAATGAGTGTTTTGTATATAAGTATTTATGCATCATTGTGCATTGCTCAGGTTAAGTGAAGAGACTCTTTCAAGATCCAAACATAGAGAAAGGGACTAACAAAAGTAAGGCAGGGAGATTCAGGGAGGGATTATCTTGTGAGATAAAGGAAAGGAACAATTGATATAAGAAAATTAATAGGAAATGAAAATGAGAAAGGTTAAATGAACAAAAATAATAGGCTGGATCAACACCAGAAGAGAAAGAAGTATAGAGTTTTGATGCATGTTGGTCCCTTAAATCCACAATATGTGTTCCTGAGTTACTCATTTCCAGATGTGATTGGCAGCTAAGAAAATTGTGGAGTGGGGAGTAGACAAGAGGCTCTAGTTACCACATCAGGGAGCATGAAAAACTATGTCTCTTCGAGAAGTGTTTTGTTTTGTTTTGTTTTTAATGGCTTATTTATTTCTGAGAGGGAGAGACAGCGTGAGCAGGGGAGGGTCAGAGAAAGAGGGAGACACAGAATCTGAAGCAGACTCCAGGCTCCGAGCTATCAGCACAGAGCCCAACGTGGGGCTCCAACTCACAAACTGTGAGATCATGACCTGAGTGGAAGTTGGATGCTTAACTGACTGAGCCACCCAGGCGCCCCTTGGAGAATTTTTTAAATTGTACTAGGGGCCATTCATAATTTTAAAGATTTGGAAAACAAAGAACCAGAGTGAAAAATGGAGAGAATATCTGATACAAATTTGTGCTCATCTATTTTGTACAAGATTATGTATTTTTATCATAAAGCATAAAATGTTGTGTGTTTTATAAATGTTTAGCAACATTGAGTTGGAAATCCATTTAATGATTAATATCAGGGAGACACTAAATCTTTTCCTAGATCTTCAGTCTCCAAATCATGACTAGGCTAGACCCTTTGATTTTCTACACTTTTTTATATTTATTTTTGGCCTAGGAAAAGAGTTAGAGAGTAATGTTCTAATTATTTAACCCAAAATCAAAGAAATTAATTTGGTTTTAGTTATTATTCATAGAGCAGTGTGTAAAACATGATATATTAATTAATGGTGTTTTTATTATTGGATAAAAATGAGTTTTAAATAGCTTTGGGTAATTTTTTAAAATGGATAAAATTAAAAGCAATTCTTATAGTATTTCCAATAGATTTAACCCTTAAGTGTTTTTAGGATAAAACTTAATGCCTTAATTTTACCATTTTTATTTTAAAGACAGATAAAAGATTTAAACAGATATATGAAACATATATATGACACTTAACAGAAAATAGCACCCAACCTCATATTTTCTTATAATTTCTTATATATTATATTATATGATTAGCTTGCTCTAGTCTTTACCATTAGTGGTAAAAATAGCATAGTAATTTTATTTTGTAATCAATAATAGCGTATAATCACATATATTTGTGGTTAGGGCCTATGAACAGGTTTTGTTTGTTTTCTTCTAAGTTTACTTATTTATTTTGATGGGGGAGAGGGACAGAGAGAGAGAGGAAAAAAGAGAGAGAGAGAGAGAGAGAAAACAAGCAAGGCAAGGGCAGAGAGAGAGGGAGAGAGAGAATCCCAAGCAGGCCCTGCACTGTCAGTGCAGAGCCCAACATGGGGCTTAATCTCACAAACTGTGAGATCATGACCTGAGCTGAAACCAAGAGTCAGACTCTTAACTGGCTGAGCTACCCAGGTGCCCTTTGTTTTGTTTTTAAGAAACATAAAAAAGAGTGAATATTGAGAAATTGTCTTTAAGATCTCTGACTTTTTAAAGATATTATTTTTTTGTTTAAATATTTAAATATAACAAGCAGCACTTTAATATTTTCAAGCCCTTTTTGCATTTTATTTCATATAATAAATATATATTATACTCTGTCCAGGAACAAAACACTTTTATGAATGTTAAAAACCTGAAAATATACTAGTCAATAAATCTAATACAAAGCATATTTTCCAAAGTGTTTTTATTTTCTCAGCCACAAACTTAATTCCTTCAACTTTCAAATTATGAAATATTGAATACCCTCAGTATTTCCTGGGGGTTCTACTTTCAAAATATAGCCAGAAGCTAGACATTTCTTACCACCTAACACAAGCTGCCATTATACCTAGTTTGGATTACTGAATTCACCTTCTACAGTTTATATAATCTTTATCCACATAGTAATAGTTTCTTTATATTTAAATACAGGTCACATAATACCATTTTTCTTAAAATCTCCCAACTACTTCCCATCTTTCAATCTTCTCACTATTTTTGAAGGGAACATGGTCAAATTAAGGCATTGAATATTGCTCTAACAATTCTTAAAGGTCAAATCTGCTGGAAGTATCAGGAGAATTCCTCTTAATTTTGCACATGTTTTAAAAATCCCCCAATACTACTTAACTCATTGTTTTATTTGATCCTGAAAAGCACCACTCATTAATATTAGCTCTTTGCCATGATATACAATGTCCCAGATGACATGGGTTTGTAACACATCTGGGACCATCACTCCTTCAGCTCCAGCCACAATGGACATGCTGGTGTTCCTTCAACAGTTCAAGTGTGTGCCCTTATCAGCTTTCATGACCTCTCTCTCTCTCTCTCTCTCTCTCTCTCTCTGTGACCTACACAGCATTCCCTCTAGGTCAATTGAATTTTATTACCTTGGAGAGGTCTCCACAGACTGTCATTCTTTCATTCAAAAGTATTCATTGACTTCTTTCTGTGTGCCAACCACTATGATAGGTAAAAATATATCAATGTATTTACTTCTGGAAGCTTAGATTTTGTTAGTAATGATAAATCGTTATTTGATAATTCTATATAGTACTTCACAGTTATAGTTTTGCTCTTGGTAATTACCAAGCATTTAATAAATTCTCTATTTGCAATAGGATTTCAAAATGTTTAGACTAGATAGTGTAACCAAGAATTTGATTCCATTTTTGGTGTTTGGCCTCTAACATTTTTCATGAACACCCTCCCTTTTCTCCCTTCCTCCAACATGTGGGCATGGCAATCAGCCTCCTTTGACTGTATGTGGGAAGTTCAAACTATGCCAACACAGGCCTTCTTGGCTCTGCCTTCTAACCTCAACAAGCAATAGAGCCATCTGCCTGCAAATCCACTTCTCCTCCCTCCTTTGTTTTTACTCCAGGCAAAACTTGAGCCCTTCTCTTTAGAGAATTCTTTGGTTGTTTACCATGTTTCTTTTACTCTTTTTGTTCTTCCTGACCTCCATAAATTCTGGAGAGAGACTCCACCAAACATCCAGCAGAGGATATTCTAAGTGCCCTAATAAAATACTTGGTACAATGAGCATGATGCCATGGCAACGATCATTGGTGTGAGGTATCCTTCGTTTCTCCCTCTTAACTTACTAACTGGATGCATTACACACAGTACAGTGGGCTTAATTAGGGTCAGTCATTACTGAGCTTGTGTAATTGTACTCTGGGTTGTGCCTCAGTTTGGTTGGCTAGGTTTAACCCATTTTAAACTTGTTTACACTGAACCGACCCTATTAGTGGGAAAAAATGGTAAAGAGCCTAACCTTGAGTAGGATTGAAGAAGCAAAAGGAAATGGAGGCTGAGTTGCTTAACAAACTAGTGCCACAGTGATGCCTCTAACCAGGCACTGACTCCTTTATTTCAGGAATGATATGCATTAAAGGGCAGTGGATTCCCTACATGGTTACTAGTTATTACCTGGAATCCACATCACAATAGTATGGACCTACAAGGTCAAATATTGAGGTTGCTATTCTCCCTCATTTCATAACTCTTTGATCCACATTTGGATTCCTCAAAGCAGAAAAAAAAATGATAAAGTAAAAATTTTCTTAAAATACATGGACTTACAAAGGTATAGACAAAATCATTACAAATAAAGAAAAAAGTTGTGATAATGATCCAAATTTGGTACTGCCAAATAAGAATCCTTGGGTGAAATTTAAAGTGTAGGATGAGTTGTATAATAAAGGAAAAACAGAACAATTCGCTTTATATCTAAAATTCAAACCAGATATAATAAATTACATATAAGTTTAGGATGTTTTACATAATAAAGGGGGAACAATTGGCCTTACACCCAAAATCCAAACCAGGTATAATAAATTACCTATAATTAATTTTAACTCTAAGAGCATATCTTATTAAATGAGACTCTTCAAATTTGTCGTAGCAACCCTGCAATAACTAATAAAAGCTACCAAATTATAACCTAGGCTATAAAACCTTCTGAAGAATGGAATAATTAGTCCAATGGCTTTTCCCCTTTAATAGTCCAACTAGAACAAAATAAAAATGAATGTTACCGAACACTGAATTATCATGTGGATGCTTTCTATAAACCTCTAATTCCAAACACTATTAAAATAACAAATTCCATTCAACTGGTCATTGGAAAATGCTTTGTAGTCATATTTGGCTAACATGTTCTGTTCAATGTCTCTTTCAACAGTTTCCCTTTCAATTTGCATTCTCTTTCAAAGCAAGAGAACACCTTGACTTGGCATCCCATGATACCTGAACAGTCCACACATCATATTTTAAGCTAGGAAGACAGGACTTCCATCACATCTAGTTGTCCTCTGGAGTACAGATATGATATTTATCAGTGATACGCTTCCTGTACACACAGCATGGATATTTAGAAATATATATACCTGCATGTTTGTAAGACATTCGTAAAAGTAAAAGAATATAAATTATTTTTCTCTAGTGGTATTCTGGTCTAATCAAATAAGTAAAAACCAAATTTCTGACTTGGAATTTCTTTAATTTTGGATTGAAGCAGTTTTTAAATTAAGTTTCCTTGAGATGAGCTCAGTTTTTCCTTCAAAATAATGACTACCCTGCAATGAGTTTTACTGAGTTGACAGATGTCTACAATATGCATAACCGGGTACATACATAAACATTTAAGACTTCTATAGAAGTGCAATTGGAGCAAAGAGAGGAAAGAAAATAAAAAATAGATTATTTCTTATTAAACTCATCCAGAAAGGGCATGAATTATACAACTTTAGGGTGCATTTGCCACTAGATTAATGGAAATTTATTCACAAAACTCCCTAGGAACAGAGTTGAGCACATACTATTTACATTTCTCATTTTACGTATTATAAGTTTACACATGTCAATAAGTTATATACTTAAAAGACCAGCAGGCAAATTGTTAATAAGAAATGATCTTTTGATCTTATCTTGATGTTTAGTTACAAGTGGAGAAACACAGGAATTTAAAATGCTTACAACAAGCTCAAAAAATTACCTTGCAAGAAGCAACAGACACTACACTTATTAACGTTTTGATGCTGTACACTAATTTAGGCTAAAATTATTACTTTTCTTTCTATTTCAAATATTGCCTTTATTATTCTTGATATTGAAAGGGTATTCCATAACAGTTCTTCTGGATGTGAAACAATTCAGAAACTCATTTTAAAGACCATTTCTATAATTTTCTCCAAAGATTTTAAAAAACAACTTTGGCTTTTTGCCTATCTTGAGTATTGCCTATATATATATATCAAAAATTTATTTCTTACAAAAAAGTTATCAGCTGAATGGAAGTCTAGTGTAAATGAAGTGTTCAAATACCAATGATGTTACAATCGAAGAAGTACTTGATGTATAAAAAGCTTTGAAATGAGATTAACATATAATGAAATATGTTTATAAGAGTATTTCTAGTTTATCAAGAGATAGGTAATCCTCTAACTCTAAAATTGATCTACAACTTAACAAAAACAAAGCAAGAAGTTCGCTTCAAAATCACTGAGAGAATGTGTCGATGCTTACCTTTGATCCCATTTCAATTGGTTAAATTATTGTTCTAATGATCTCAAAACTATGAACTTGATCTTGAAAATTTATAATGTGAATCACAAATTCTTACCAGCCACCACGGGAACACAAGTAGAGGTGGCAGTTGCCATTTGAGAAAAAGACAGACAACTGTTACCAGCTCTGTAATCCACTAAGAGGCAACCATCTCAGAAATATCTCATTTCTGAGGGGGTTCAAGAAAGACCCTGAAATCACCTTTCCCCCAGACACAACAAATTTATAGCTATGTATAGAACCATTTTCCTCTTTAAAATACCTGAAAACTAGATCAATAGCACCCCCACAGCAAAAAGCAAAAGAGACACACCAAGAAGGGTAGGAGAAGGATGCCTGGGTGACTCAGTCAGTTAAACACCTGACTCTTGACTTTGGCTCAGGTCATGATCTCACAGTTTGTGAGTTTGAGCTCCATGTCTAGCTCTGTGCTGAGAGCACACAGCCTGCTTAGGATTCTCCTTCTCCCTCTCTCTCTCTCTCTCTCTCTCTCCTTGCCTCTATCCCTCTCTCTCTCTTTCTCTCTCAAAATAAATAAATGAACTTTATAAAAAAGAGTAGGAGAGACAGACACAGCCTCACCTGGGATTTTACTCCAGAGGTGGTGAATCCACAAGTGAGAGCAATTCCCAAAATATGGAAAATTCTCTCACAGGCTACAGGGATTGTGCTCCATACCAGGCCCTGGAGGTCAGTACTAGAACTACAAGTCTGCAAAACATCTAGTTTTGAAATTCAGTGAGGAGTAATCCCAAGAGAATTGCAGAACTGTAACAAAGATCCCACTCTTAACGGGTTCACACCCAAATCCACTTGCCCCGAGATCCGCAGAAAATCAACAGTATAAAAATCACCTAGACTATATATAGGGAAACCCACTTACTAATTTTAAAGCTGGAGAGGCAGGCACATACAGGGACTTCATTCAGGGATGGAAGTGCTGGTGGATGCCATTTTTGCAATCTCATCCTAACTTGCTAGTGACAGCAGGTGGGGGTCTTTTCTGGTGCTGTCTCTTGAGCCTGTCAACACCAGGGGGCATGCTCTGCCCACCTTGTACCACTAGTTGAGCACCCTCTACACAGAGACTAAGCTGCAACCAGAAAGTCTCCCCTTCCCATGTGTCAGATGAGCTGTAACCAGGCTGAGCAAATACCCTGTACCTCATCCTCCCCACACACCAGACAAGCTGCAACCAGAACATACATGTCTTTTCCAAGTACATGTGGAACATTTTCCAAGATAGATTACACGTTAGACCACAAAACAAGTCTCAATAAATTTAAGATTAAAATCATATTAAACATCTTTTCCAACCACAATGGTATAAACCTGAAAATCAATTACAAGCAAAAAGTGGAAAACCCACACCCACACGGAGACTAAACAACATACTATTAAACAAAAAGTCAAATAAAACACACTACTAAAAAACTAATGAGTCAACAAAGAAAGCAAAGAGGGAATCAAAATATACCTTGAGACAAATAAAAATGGAAACATAATGTTCTAAAATCTTTGAGATGAAGCCAAGTTTTGTAACAAATCACAAAAGTTATTCATAATTCTCAAATAAACAGTCTAATTTTAAATTTAAAGGAACTAGAAAAAAAAAACAATTTAAGGAACTAAAATCAAATTTAAAATTTGGAGTGCCTGGGTGGCTCAGTTGATTAAACGTCCTATTCTTGGTTTTGGCTCAGGTCATGATCTCATGTTTTGTGGGTTTGACCTCCACATCAGGCTCCATGCTAACAGTCCAGAATCTGCTTGAGATTCTCTCTCTGCCCCTCCCCCACTCACTCTGTCTCTCTCAAAATGAATAAATAACTGTTGGGAGCCATTTTCTGAACTCATAGGTTGAGTAAGAACTCGTTATGAGGTTAAGGTAAGTTGCAGGGACTCTTACCCTGATATCCACCCCCACCCAATTATTTTGGCTTGAGTACCAACCCCCAAGTCACCTTATTGATTGGTATTAGGAGTGACTCATTCTGGCTTTGATACCATGATTGCACTTTGTGAAGGAACTTACTGTAGGAACATCTTCTTTTATGGTTATGGGAGCAGCATTTTATTCCTGAAAGACCTGTTTTTCTTAATACCTTCCATTAAGCAATGAGTGGAACTTTTGTCTTTACTATGCTAATGCCACCTCTGGGCTGTTCCCCACCTTTTTGCATATCAACGTTCTGGAGAATCCTTAGTGATCAAGGATTTATCATCAGAATGCCACTCCTGTGCCTCAAACACTAAATCATAAAATAAAGTTGAGTCTCAGACAGTGCAGAGAGGCATGACTGATGACCAGAAAGAATCACGCACCTCTCTCATCCCTCCCTCTCCAGCACCGTCCATCCTTCAGGGACCCCTGGACCGGGCCAGAGAGGGACTCCAGCAATAAACTTAAGAACATTTAAATTAAATTAAATCTAGTCCCTTTAAATTCAAAAGAACTAGACAAAGAAAAACAAAACCCAAAGTTAGTAGAAGGAAGGAAATAAAAAAGATCAGAGTGGAAATAAATGAAATAAAGACAAAAAGTAGAACAGATCAGTGAAACTTAAAGCTGTTTCTTTAAAAGATAAACCAAATTGACAAAACTTTTAACTAGACACATCAAGAAAACAAGAGAAGAGGGGCGCCTGGGTGGCTTAGTAAGTTAAGCGTCTGACTTCTGCTCAGGTCATGATCTCATGGTTCATGAGTTCAAGTCTCACATCGGTTTCTGTGCTGACAGCTTGGAGCCTGGAGCCTGCTTCAGATTCCGTGTGTGTCTTTCTCTCTACCACTCCCCTGCTTGCTCTCTCTCTCTCTCAAAAATAAAACAAAACATTAAAAAAAATTTAAAGAAGGAAACAAAAGAGCAATAAAATCAGAAGTGAAAGAGGATAAATGGAAATAATACTGCAGAACTACAAAAGCTCAAGGGAATACTATGAGCAATTATATGTCAACAAATTAGACAATCTGGGAGGGGGGACAATAAATTCCTAGGTACACACAATCTTCTAAGACTGAGTCTTGCAGAAGTGTAAACTATGAATATACTGACTTCTAGTAATAAAATAAAAAAAAAAAAAAAACTCTCAACAAACAAAAACCCAGGACCATATGACTTCACAGGTAAATTCTACCAAATATTTAAAGGAAAGTTAACGCTTCTCAGATTATTTTTTTTAATTTAACAGGAAGAAACACTTCCACATTCATTTCACAAGGCCAGCATTACCCTAATATCAAAAGCAGACAAAGATGCTACAAAATATCAGTAAGTACAATTCAACAATATATTTAAAGGATCATACTGCATGACCAAAAAGGATTAACTCCAGGGATGCAAGGATGGTTTAACATCTGCAAATCAATCATATGATGAACTATATTAACAAAAGTAAAGATAAAAATCATTCAATCATCTCAATAGAGGCATAGAAAGCATTTGACAAAAATCAAAATCCATTTATGATAAAAACATTCAACCAAGTGGGTTTGGAGAGAACATACCTCATTATAATAAAAGTAATCTATGACAAACAGCTAACATCATACTTAATAATGAAAAGCTAAAGCTTTTCCTCTAAGATCAAAAACATTCTCACCACTTTTATTTAGCATAACACTGAAAACCCTAGCCACAGCAATTAGGCAAGAAAACAAATAAAAGGCATATAAATTGGGAAGGAAAAAGTGAAACTGCCATTATTTGCAGATGACATGATTTTTTACATAGAAAACTTTAAAGACTTCATCCAAAAACTATTCAAAAAAATGAATTCAGTAAAGTTTCAGAATACAAAGTAAATATCTAGAAACCTGTTGTGTTTCTATACACTGATAAAAAACTATCAAAAAGATGAAATAAAATACCTAGGAATAAATGTAACCAAAAAGATGAAAGAAATGTACACTGAAAACTATAAGAAGTGATGAGAGAAACTGAAGATGACACAAATAAATAGAAAGAGATAATGTGCTCATAAATTGGAAGCATCAATATTGTTAAAATGTCCAACCTATCCAAAGCAATCTACAGATATAATATAATTTCTATCAAAATACTCATGGCATTTTTCACAGAATTAGAACAAATAATCTTAAAATGTGTATGGAACCACAAAATATCACAAAGAGCCAAAGCAATCTTGAGAAAAACAACGTAGAAATATCATGCTTCCTGATTTCAAACTATAATACAAGCTATAGTTATCAAAACAGTATGGTGATGACACAAAAACAGATACATAGACCAATAAAACAGAGTGGGAAGCCCAAAAATAAACCTACACTTATGTGGTCAATAAATCTATGACAGAGGGACAAGAATATACAATAGGGAAAAGATAGTCTCTTCAATTGAAGTGCTGGGAAAACTGGACAGCTATATTCAAAAGAATGAAACCGGACCACTTTCTTACCCATGTACAAAAATAACTCAAAATAGATTAAAGACTTAAAGGTAAGCTTGAAATCACAAAACTTCTAGAAGAAAACATAAGAGTAAGCTCTTTAACATCAGTCTAAGCAACATACTTATTTTGGATGTGTTTCCTTAGGTAAGGGAAACAATAACAAAAATAAACATATTGAACTATGTCAAATGAAAAAGCTTTTGTACAGTGAAGGAAGCCATAAACAAAACAAAAAAGCAACATACTTAATGGGAGAAGATTTTTGCAAATGGTATATCTGATAAAGGATTGATATCTAAAATAACTTAAGAACTCATACAACTCAATAGCAAAAAACAATTCAGTTTAATGGACAGGGGACCTGAACAGGCATTTTTCCGAAGAAGACATACAGATGGCCAATAAGCACATGAAAAGATGCTCATCACTCATCATCAGGGAAATACAAATAAAAATTACAATGAGGTATCATCTCACACCTGTCAAAATGGCTAAAATTAACAACACATGAGAGAACAAGTATTAGTGAGGATGTGTAGAAAGGCGAACCCTCTTACAGTGTTGATGGGAATGCAAACTGGTGCAGCCAGCCTCTGAAAAATAGTAAGGAGGCTCCTCAAAAACTTCTAACTAGTGCTTACAGTCCAGCAATTATACTCCTAGATATTTACCCAAAGGATACAAAAATACTGATTTGAAGTGATATATGCACCCTGATATTTAGAGCAGAACTATCAACAACAGCCAAATTATGGAATGAGCCCAGTTATCCATCCAGTGATGAATCGATAAAGATGTGGCATGTATGTATGTAAAGCAGTAACGCACAATAATATGTAGTATGTCTTATGTAATATTAATAGCTATATATATATATATACACACACACATATATATTATTCAACCATCAAAAAGAATGAAATCTTGCCATTTGTAAAAACACAGATAGAGCTAGGGAATATTATGCTAAGTGAAATAAGTCAGTCAGAGGAGACAAATACCATGATTTCACTCATGTGTGGAATTTAAGGAACAAAACAGATGAACATAGGGGGGAAAGAAAAAAAGAGGAGCAAACCAGAAAACAGACTGTTAATTGAGGGTTGCTGGAGGGAGATAGGTGGGGGATGGGCTAAATAGATGCTGGGATCAAGGAGGGCACTTGTGATGAGCACTAGGTGTTGTATGTAAGTGATGAGTCACTAAATTCTACAAGCGAAACTAATATTACACTGTATATTAACTAACTGGAATTTAAATACACACTTGAAAAAGAAAAAAAAAAATCCTCCAATGAGATATCACCTCTTACCTGTCAGAATGGCTATTATCTAAAGAACAAGAATAAGTGTTCACAAGTTTGTGGAGGAAAGAGACATCTTGGGCACTGTTGGTGGGAAAGCAAACTGGTGCAGCCACTATGAACAACAGTCAGCAATTTCCTCAAAATATTAAAAGTAGAACTACTATATGATCCACCAACTCCACTTCTGGGTGTTTCTATGAATAATACAAAAACACTAATTTGAAAACATTTATGTACCCCTATGTACAATGAAGCATTATTTATAATAGCCATAATATAGAAGCAATCTAAGTGTCCATGAATAGATGAATGGATAAAGATGTAATATATATATATATGAATATAGAGACACACACATACACATGTATAAAATGGAATGTTACTCATACCAAAAAAAAAAAAAAAAAAAAAAGAATGCAATCTTTCCTTTTGCAATGACATGGATGCATCTAGAGGGTGCATTATACTAGAGGGTATTATACTTAATTAGAGAATGATAAATTCTATATAATTGCATGTATATGTGGAATCTGAAAACAAAACAAGCAAAACAGACTCAGAGATACAGAGAAAAAAACTAGTGGTTCCCAAAGGGGAGAGGAGTAGGAGGGCAACTGAAATAGATGAAGGAGATTAAGAGGCACAAACTTCCGGTTACAAAATAAATAAGTCATTGAGATGTAATGTACAGCATAGGGAATATAGTCAAGAACATTATATGGTGACAGGTGATAACTAGATTTATGGTGATCATTTTGATAGTTATAAAAATATCAAATACACTATCTTGTACACCTGAAACTAATATGATCTTGTATATCAATTATAATTCAATACAAAAGACACTTCTCAGCACTTGTGTTGACAGTGAGTCATCTTTGACTAAGGGCACAAATGAATTTTAAGTACCTGTAGATTATTTCTCAGTTAAGATTCTTATATTAAGAACCCACAGTTTTCTCAGTTGCCTTCCCAAACACCAGAATCCTATAACTCTTGTTCACTTTGTGCTAGTATATCTCAATTTAAACATTAAAAAATATATGGAGATTCCTAGGAAGAAATACTGTAAATGCACTGTTGTGATTTGTGATATTTTACCTAAGCAAACAGTTAAATAAGCTTTCCCTTAACTTTCATGTTTCGGCAAGAACTTCTAAGTAAATCTTACATGTTAAGATTGTAGTGGAAAATAAAGAAATGGTTTTTGTGAGTTTCTGCTTGAATCAGAAGATATTTTGACATTATTCATGTGGAAAATATTTATGTGCAAATAACAAACAAATAAAATTAAACCATGTTGTTTTGGTAACCACTTCAGTGTATTGTATGACAGTGTGTGGTAACTGATGTATTATGTGCCAGTTGTTTTTTCCAAACAGCTAAATATTTTCCATATATTGTTTCTTTTTCCAAATAAAAGATGCAGACAGCTCTCAAAAGTTTTGGAAATAAAAAAAACTGTTTTTGACCTCCAGATCACACAATTTTATTAATATTCAGTAACATGAACATCCAAAGAACAGCCATCAGCACATTTTCTGCATTCCCTTGATTTATTTTATGTGAATAAAAAATCAACCACATATTCAAAATGGATAATACCCTGTAAAATACTATATGTTTTTCTTAACTCACAAACGACTGAGGAAAAATACATTAATGAATAGTTCCCCACTCGTCATAAAACCAATACTACAATCTTCTTTAAACTGGTCTTTTGATTTAACCATTGCAATCTTAGTTATAAACATCTTAAGAAAATTTTTGCAAATATGCTCTCAAATTTAAAATGCAATGTAAAAATTCTCCTAGGCCTATATATGACTCAGCTATTTATTCTAGCTCTCTTTTAAGTACAGAAATTATCAACAGCCATTAGAAACCAATGTTTGTATTTGATCTACTTTCTAAAGTCACTTTTTTTTTTAACTACACACAAAGTGAAAAATGGATTTCGTACAAGAAAATCATGTTTTTCGTAGGCACCCTACTAGCAGACCCATAGATGTTAAACTAATTATCAAACATTTTTAATTCTATCTTATGGGAGATTTTTAGGGAAAATAAGTCAATGCATTTGACCAGTTTGGTCCAGCATTTTACCTCTACTTGGGGTGCCTGTGTGGAGGGAATGTTCTCTTTGACTCATTCATCTGCACATATTTGTTGAGAACCAAACATGTGTTATGCACTCTGTGCTGGTTATAATGGTGAACAAAACAGGCCTGATGCCCAAAGCTCTCCCACTTGAGGAAGGATTAATTCAAAATTTGAAGGTGCCTGAGTGTCTCAGTCGGTTAAGCATCTGAGTCTTGATTTTGGTTCAGGCCATGGTCTCACAGTACTGAGAGACCTCAGTACTCCCTCTCTCTCTGCCCCTCCTCCACGGCCCCTAGCGCTCTCTCTCTCAAAAGAAATAGAAATTAAAACAAAAGAAAATTCAAAATTTAAAAGCTACAGGGTGGATAAAATAGAAACTGGATGGGAAGCAAATGAAATGAAATGATCTTGGAATTGTATCACTTTCAAATACAGGAGTCAGAAAAAAAGTTGCTATGCCTAGAATTTTTTTACATTGTAAATAGCCTAAAATATTTTCAGCCCTCTGGATAAAAATGCATTTCACTCTCTTGTGAAAGAGACTTTAGATGATGAGAATTCATATTCTACTTATAATTTTGAGTCCTTTTATTTACCAAATTCATAGAGTAGCCATAAGATACTTCCTTATCTTATACCTGAAATATTTCCTTCCAATCTATAAGGTCATTGAAATGTCTGTTCCCATTGCATATGAATATGGTTTGAATGCATCAACAGATATTATAGGCTTTTCCCCCCATAGCTATAACAAATTAATTGATGTAGAACAAACAAAAAGTTATTTGCCGGGGTGCCTGAGTGGCTCATTTGGTTAAGTTTCTGACTTGGGCTCAGGTCATGAGTTGTGAGTTCAAGCCCCACATTGGGCTCTGTGCTGAGAGTTCAGAGCCAGAAGCCTGCTTCAGATTCTGAGTCTCCCTCTCTCACTAACCCTCCCCAGCCCTCCCTCTCTCGCTCTCAAAAATAAATTATCTTAGAATTAAAAGTTATTTGCCTCTCTGTGATCAGTTCATTTCACTGGACTTTACCAATAATTCAAATGAAATATCAAAATACTTTCCTTCCTTAAGAACTCTGTGCATTAATGTCTACTTTAACATGTGGGTAATGCAACATTTTTGCCCAAATTTTCAAGTAGGCATTTGTCCCATGTAATCATGAAGTAAGGTGTAGGTTTCAGGAGACCGCTAAACTTCATATTTGAAGTATGAACTTTGTTCTCATAAATACATTGTAATTAACTCATAAAGCTCAATTCCATCACAACTATCTCTCGGTTTGTTCACTAAGAATTTAATTTCATGATACAATGTATTCTTATGTAACTGACTTTTTAAAAAAACTCCAAAAACAGGGTTGGTGACATTTTGCACAAGCGTCACAGGCTGGAATGCACAGGCCTTTGAACCCAAGGGAACAAAGCTTTATCAAAAAACATGTTAACTATGTATTATAATGAGAAAAAAATGCATATGTTTTTTTAAAGCACTAATAAAAGGGCCTACAGCCTGTCAGATGCCTTGTAATATATCAGAATCAAGGAGTGTCAAATCAAATTTGTTCATTCGCCATCCTTCTAAATTTAAATTATTCAATTCTAATATTATTAGTTCCTATCCAGAATGAAATTCTTAGCGGAAAATGGGAACAGAGCTATCGTGTTCCTGAGGTGGAAGACTGCAGAGTCAACAAAGGCTTTCAGAAAGCAGGAAAATTGCAGGGAATGGGGAGAGAGGGGAAAAGCTCTATCTTATGGACCAAGTTAAGCCCCACTGGTATGTGTTCTTTGTAGTCACAGTGTTATTTTTCAGTGTTCATTTTCTTTGAGTTAAATTAAAATTTCTTTAGAAGAATCATGTGTTTTTGCTCTTGATTCCCTTGCTTTTGGGGATGTGTCAAGTAAGAAGTTGCTGCGGTGGAGGTCAAGGAGGTTGTTTCCTGCTTTCTCCTCTAGGGTGTTCATAGTTTCCTGTCTCACATTCAGGTCCTTTATCCATTTGGAGTTTATTTTTGTGCATAGTGTGAGAAAATGATCTAGTTTCATTCTTCTGCATGTTGCTGTCCAGTTCTCCCAACACCATCTGTTAAAAAGGCTGTCTTTTTTCCATTGGATATTCTTTCCTGCTTTGTCAAAGATTAGTTGGCTGTATACTTTTGGGTCCAGCTCTGAATTCTCAATTCTGTTCCATTGGTCTATGTGTCTGTTTTTGTGCCTATACCATGCTGTCTTGATGATGACAGCTTTGTAGTAGAAGCTAAAGTCTGGGATGGCCCAGCAATAGCACTGCTAGGAATTTACCCAAGGGATACAGAAATGCTGATGCATAGGAGCACATGTACCCCAATGTTCATAGCAACACTCTCAACAATAGCTAAAACATGGAAAGAGCCTAAGTGTCCATCAACGGATGAATGGATCAAGAAGATGTGGTTTGTCTATACCGTGGAATACTACATGGCAATGAGAAACAATGAAATCTGGCCATGTGTAGCAACATGGATGGACCTTGAGGGTGTTATGCTGAGCGAAATAAGTCAGGCAGAGAAGGACAAATATCATATGTTTGCACGTATAGGAGGATTAGGAGGAACTTGACGGAGGAACAAGGGGGAGAAGAAGGGGGTAAATGGTGGGGGAAAGGGAGAGAGGCAAACCATGAGAGACTCTTGAATGCTGACAAAAACTGAGGACTGATGGATGTGGGGGGAGGGGGGATGGACATGGAGGAGGGCACTTGTGGGGATGAGCACTGAGTGTTATGTGGAAACTAATTTGACAATAAACTATTTGTAAAAAAATAAATAAATAAAAAAAGAAGAATCATGTGTTAACCAATTTGACGCTGCCCCCACTATTTCCTACTATCTTACCTAGAACTAGTTTATACAGTTATGAACTTAAGCAGGCTTTCTGGCCCATGTTATAGGTAAACTCTCCTACCTCATATATGAACTTTTTCTATGAAATCTGAGAAGTATTTCTTAACTAGGAATTCAGATTAAGATTGTTTTGAAGCTCCTTTTAAAACGAGCCAGTTTTTACCATATCTGCCTCCCTCATTGCTATTTGCAATACCACAAATTTGTGATATTTGTACAATGTCATACCTTATATTTTACAGTGTGCTATAATTTAGTACACCGTGTGAGAAGTTTATATTCTGTTGGGACATTGCTTGGATTACAAATAATAATAAAAGTGGCCAATTAACCAAAATCTGAATATTTTAAGCATCACAATATCTCAGTTGAACATATAAAGTATGCATTTGTCATACTGGGACTTGAAACCTTTTGTTTGGATTTATGAAACTCAGTTGTCCATGAATATCCCTTGGCCACCCAAAACTGAAGTGTTTAACCAATTCGCTATTTAGAATTTAAAGACTTTACCAATAGCCCCTGCTGTGAGTGAAATTAACTTAGATTACAAAATCTACAGTCACAGCAAGGGTCAAGGGCAAATCACATCACTGCTTGAGAGTGTCTCCTGCTAGCTGTAAGGCAGTAAGACAAAAGCAGAGAAGGGCAGAAAACAACCACAGAAACTGCAAAAGCAATAACTACAAAAAATTATGTGTTTGCAGCCTTTAAATTCTGCCTCACTGGAGAGGCTGCTGACATTTAATTACAACCTGATCCTTTATTTGTGTAAGATTTTATTTGAGCAGTTTTGTAGAAATGGCTATACTTATAAATTTCAAGAATTTTCTAAGACACTAATCACTCAGCTTTCAGTATTTATTTACCTCTCATGGTAAATTAAGAATAGAGACACCCAGAGGAAATATGCAATGTGTTTAGTGCCCTCTTGTTGATAATACAACAAGGAAAAACAAACAATTTACTAATTTGTTTTCAAGAACCCCATAGGGCTATTGCTTATACACGCACATGTGTCCGCACACATGTGTATGCACATACACACACATAGAACTTATTGTGATAAATGATATTAGCCCTCTGGCCACTAGTTCCCATTGCTATATTAGTAGCAATAGACTTTGTATAGTTTTTAGTGACAACTTCCTGTTTTGAACATCATCATACTAAAAAGGCTAGAAATGCTTACAAAGACTAAAGAGGTGCTGTCCCTTCTTTAGATGAAAACTTTAAAATAGCTTCACCATCTAGTTGTTCCCAGAATTTAAGTGCTGTTCCCAAAAGCAAGGCTCAAAGATCACAGGCATCAGAATCTTCTAGAATGCTCAATATTAATGCATTTTCCCCAAACTTCCATATCACAGTCTCTTGGGTTAGGCTGTGAACACTCCATGAGATCCCTGTAATTTGATAATCATAGTTTTTACTATAAAACTGCAGAGGAAAAATGGCATAGCTATAATTCTACTGTTCATTGGTTGAAAAACTATGTAATGAAAGTAAGCAACAGTATATTTTCAAGTAAAATTTTAATGCTAATTTGTCACAAAATTTTCATTCTTTCATTTATCATTCTACTATGATGCTGCTACTGCTGCTTTCCTTGAGTACACAATACATCACCTAAGTATATGCAATGCATGGTTTTACCTGTAGCGATTGGCACAACTATGGATCCATAAATCTTTATGAAAACGCTTTATCTCCCTTTGAGTTCCTTGGGTTGCAGTTTAGGAAACTTCTGTTACAAATTATAAGTAGTTTCCTTGACCATTCTTGACCATTCTTCACTCAATAAGAACATTTGCCTTTTCCTAGTATCTATTACCAGTCATAGCTGCTCGATATTCATATAATCGCAAGAAAGAAAGATGTTCTGGGTTATGTTCACCTATGAGTTCTTTTAAATCTAGGAAGAATTATCAGGAAAACAAAGTCAGTGATTCCCCATTGCAAACACCAATTTTTACAATTCTATTTTGCTAAAGCCATCCAAAGTAAATAATTCTAGAGTCAAATGGTTCCATTTTGAAAAAAAGGTAGATTTGCATGATTAATGTTTTAAAGTAAAACTAATAATACACTTTCCTGAATACATGAGTACATGCTTGTTTATAAATTTTATAAGTAGAAAAAATGAAAAAAAAGGTGGCTTCTATCCTTTTACTCAATGATGACCAATGTTATTTAGGTAGATTGTCTGGAATTCATGTTTTTCTTTAAAAAAGTGTTAACATACTATAAGTATTTATTTGTTTTATTATGTACCTACATTTTTTATATTATAGATTCCTTATTTTAATGAAAATGAATATATAATATTTCATAAAAAATACTCTACCACAGTGTGCTTAAGAGTTATGGTATTTTCAAATGTTTGCATGATTTCAATATCTCGAAGTAATAATTGGCACTGAAACGAATTCAGCCTTAAAGCACTGTATAAATTTTGGATTGTTTCCTTTAGGCAAATTTATAGGAGTAGAAATATATAATCAAAGGGCATAAAATATTAAGACTTTTGATACCTATTTAGAAATTATTTCTCAGGGTTTTTACTAGCTTTGTGGATGGCAATATGGAAATACATGTCAAATCTTCAAAATGCCTTTTTTATTGAACTTAACTATTAGGCATTTGTAATAACAATAATAATGAATAGACTAAAATATTTGGAGTTATTTATTGATTCTAATAGGAAAAATTTAACAATAAAAGTCAGTTACCTAAAGATAAGGAAAGAAGCTATATAATATTTTGTAAGAAATAAAATATTATTGAAGCAAAAAATATATAAAAATTGCTTTTGATACTGTTAGGTAAAAAATTGGTAATCATATATATCATAAATATGGTTTTATGTAGATAGTTACATATGTATGATTGCATATATACGTCTGTATATATGGTTTAGGTATATATAAATAGATCCTATATATAGACATAGGCCTGATAGGAATGCACATATTTTTAAATGTTATTTTTAGTTCTTTGTACATATGTATTTATATGTCAAAAATAGATATTATAATCAGGAAAAACACATATGTAAAGCTGTGCTAACTTCATTTACACCAGCCTTGGGTAAGAATGTCGTTTCCTAAGCTTTGCAAGCCATCACTCTATTTTTAAACCTAAATGTACTTTTAAATAATTGTAGAAAAGAAAGCAGTATTGATATATAGATATACTTTCAGTTCGGAAATCTTGCTGCTAGAAAGTACATTTCACAAAAGAATTTGACAGCTTTACCTAAAAAGTAGAAATAGATCACTTTGCCTTGGCAAAAAATATTTCTAAGGATGATTACTACTGTAAGAATGGTTAAAGGCCTCTCCCTGCAGAGAAGATGGCATCAGATAATGTCGGAGGAAAGGATTTGCTTCATTGAGTCTGCAATATGCCTAATAATCTCATATTTTTCTAAAAAGTTTATTTATTTATTTTGAGAAAGAGCATGATCAGGAGAGGGGTGGGAGAGAAATCCCAAACAGGCTCCACACTAAAAGTGTGGAACCCAATACAGGGGTCGAACTCAGGAACTATGAGATCATGACCCGAGCCAAAAACCAGGAGTCGGACGCTTAACCAACTAAGTCACCCAAGTGTCCCTAGTAATCCCATATTTTATAGTAACCAAATTTTGATATTTGTAGAACAATTTTATAGGTAGAATAATGCTTTATTACTACTCAAAAGATCTGACAGTTGCTAACAACAATGGAATAAACATGCCATAAAAATAAGTAAGATACTAAGTAAGTACTACCAATTAGGAAAACAATTTTTACTTTGGAATACAATTTTGGAAAAATAGTTTGCAAAATATGCTATATTTTAGATACATGATAGTTATTCAAATAAAGATATTAGATGACATTAATTTCTATGCATAATCACTAACTTGTATTAGACCTTGCCAGCCTAAATTAAAATCTGCTGATATAAGATCTACATCAAATAGTTGTAAACCTAACCTCATCCCCATCAGTAAGATTTTATACTTTGAGCATAAAGTAGAACATGGCAAATCAGCAGTTTAATTTTTCATTTTGAAGTTATTAGTGATTACAAGTATTATTGCCATGTTCTTGAGAAACACTGCACAACTTTCAATAACCTTTCATTTGCAGTTTCACTTCGGGTATTCTCAGAAGCACTAGTAGAGCTTTCTACAGAAACTGTTGATTAGATTATCACAAAATTAGCATTTCATTTATTTCAAATATAGTTTTAAAAAATTATGCTTTTCTTTCAAGGTGTCATATAATGGTGTATAAATCATTTTTAAAAAATTATGCTTTTCTCTCAAGGTGTCATATAATGGTGTATAAATCAAATTATTAATTATGTTCAAGTAGACTAGTCATTTTACGAATTAAAAGTAGAGAAAGTAAATGAGTAATGAAGGAACTAATTCTCAAGAAAGTGTATAATAATCTATATGTCTACTTCTCTTTTACTAATACTAAAACAAAGAAATCATGTATTTATCTTATTTAATAATGAATTACTTTTTTTATAATGTGATATTGTCTCCATATTCCAGGAAATTTTAACATTTGTGTGAGTCATTTCTCATTAGATTAAGAACAGTTCTTCCTCTTAGCTACCGGTTACAGTAAAGACCTAGTGAGTTTTTCAGATACACCAGCCTTTGTTCATAAAAGAGTTTATTAGCAGAGGTCTGGAAAGTAAAACACACTCTTTTTACTGGACAAACATTTCAAAGGAGATATATTAACTTGTCAATATCATCCTTAAATATGATGAGCATTTTAAGTATTACACTCTACTTAACTTTTCATTTGGATATGTCTTATTTTAGAAAAAAGCATGGCATTCTCTATGTCATTTACATTGAAACCACTTACACCTTTCTGCTGCTTCCCCTTCACTAAAGAAAACAGACTGTATCCCAGAAAGAAGAGCTTGAATGTGCAGCTAATAGCCAGTATGTACTTCTGAATTGTATGCTTCTTAATCACTTCAAATATTATTTCTGATTTTTGAGAAAATTAATTTCTAAAGTGAGTGTTAAAACAACAAATGCTTAACAATGCTAACTACATTTTTATTTGAGATACGCACATAAATAATGAAACTAGTCTTTGTACAGGTGCTTTAAAAGAGCACCTGCCACATAGTAAGTGCTGTACAATTGTAAGTACTGAAATATGAGACCACTAGTTAGAACTGTAAAACCTCACATTATAATATTTTACCTTTAGTGCTGTTGGTACTTGGGTGATTATGGCTCTAGAACAACCATATCCAGCTTATTCTAATAGTGAAGTTTTATATTTTACAGAAAGCAAAAGAAGCCTTGAAAAATTTTGCAACTCATTAGGTAAAATAAAAGTATCATACAATGAGTTTCTGTTTATTCACAACTTTTTACTTATTAAATGACCTAAATCTGCAATTCCAATTCACTACTCTGGCCTTTTAAAAAGGACAAACTATTGAGTGTACCACTAGATGGCAGAAAAAGATCAGAAAATTTCCATTGTATACTCTTACATTGAAAAGTATGGGACACTTACATAATATACATTAAATCATGATTTAATTATACTATTAATCATCAGTAAAACATGCCTTAAAATTGGATAAAAGGATATGATATTCTTTCTGATAATCCTTAATCTTTATTTGACCAAGAAGAGTGAAATTTTTGTCTAAACAGAAAATTAGGAAAAGCATCAGACTGAGCTAGTAAAAACTGCATCCAGCTTTATCTCCACAACTGATATGCTCTATAATCCTTAGTAGGTCAACATCCAGATGTCAATAAATAGATGAAAAAAGTTTGGTGCCTAAAAGATCTCAAGCAAGAGAGGCGAATACTTCATTAATACATGAATGATTTTTTTAATTGCCCATTTTTAGAAAAGCTTAGATGAAATGGCATTGTGATTTAATTTTATGCTCTCATAACCTTGCTTACTTATTTAAGCCTGAATTTTTACAGAGTTCTCCTTACATTCCATCTTGCCTAATTGGTCTTTATTTTTCTTATTTCTCCCCCCAAATTATCATCTGTTACTTATTTTCCCTCATTCTCTCTTTCTTGTTTATATTGATGAGCTGGAATATGGAATGAGGCAAAAGAATCAGAAAGTTATGATTTTAGAATTAGTTGAGTAAAGGAGTCTTCTGTTTTTCTGAATTTCTTAGGAATTAGGAAAACTTGAGGTTATTGATTTGAAATGTCATATAAATAAATTATACTAGATATAAGGATGATTCTCACTGGGTTGGTGAGCAGAAATCTCAGAGTCATCTCTAAAACTTCCTGAAAACAGGTTATTATTTGATCAAATATCTAAAAATATCTATAATTCTAAGCAAAATATATGTATACCTATCTACATACTTACATACATACATGTGAACATAAATTTGACTCTTTAAGTCCTTGATTCTATGAATCACTTCAAGTAGATAATGTTTTGATTCAATGCTCACTTCAATTTGATTCAATGCCTTGATTCAATGCTCACTTCAAGTAGATAAATCCTTTTTATACCTGTTCTTACCGAACACTGAAACATGTCTTCAATCATAATGTGACCTACTAGAGGCAACACTCCGAAGTCTTCTAGTTCTTACTGTTTATGCTATGCCTTTGGCATTGCCAATGATGTGTTTAGAAAGAAATATTTTAGAAGTATTTTTCCCTATTGTGATTGTAGGCACTTTGAGTGCTGGGGCATTATCTGAGAAATTTTTAATTTCTAGACATTCTTATCACATAGACACTTAATAAATACTTATGGGTTGATTACTTTATTATATAACCTCAGAAAAAAATCCTTCTGATGAATCTTTTAGAAAGTATAATGACACATACCCATTTATATTTTCTAACTAAATGTTTCTTCTAACCTCAGAAATTACTGTGTTCTTAGGTTTTTGTTTTTTTTTTTAATCTTGTTACTACTATCTTTTGGCTCTTTAAGAATAGTTTTGACTAGGGGCACCTGGATGGCTCAGTCAGTTGAGCGTCCGACTTCGGCACAGGTCATGATCTCGTGGTTCCTGGGTTCGGGCCCCCGCGTCGGGGCCCTGCGTCTGGCCCTATGCTGACAGCTAGCTCAGAGCCTGGAGCCTGTTTGGATTCTGTGTCTCCCTCTCTCTCTGACCCTTCTCTGCTCATGCTCTCTCTCTCTCTCTCTCTCTCTCTCTCTCAGAAATAAATTTTTAAAAAAATTTTAAAGAATAGTTTTGAATAAATGACACTTGAGCAATATTAACAGTTCACTTTCTGACTTAAAGCTGTGTAGTGCCTCACTATAAGTAAGAGCAGTTATCACACTGAGACCACTAAAAGCATCTGACTTGAACCCTCAGTCCCTTCCATGATTTCCAGAGATTCTTGGGGTTCCTATTTGACTTCCAGCAACTTCTACTGTTTATTTTTAGGCCAGAAGAGACAATCAGATAAAATATGTCAGTAGCCTCTGATTTCCAGGCTTAGCTGGAATTCCCTTACCCAGTCCCACAAACCAAAGGTAGGATCCAGATTATTTATTTATACCTACCAAACTGATTATTTTTTTTAGACAGTTTACTCTTTAATCCTCCTTAGGGATTGTTTCCTGCCTGCTAGTATTCAATAGAAGCACAAATTTCCCAAATCTGTGTAACTACTATCTTAATATACATAAGCAGAGTCCTAAGGTCCAATAATTCCATTTCTTGGAATGCAGGAATGCTTAAAATCCAACAATTAGGAATAACAACAAAATGATGATGACAACTTCAGCAACAGGAACGGATCTCCTAGAATGTCACACATTGTCCTAGGAACTTATTGGGATATATAATACCTTTTGCTAGGGTTTGTTAAGATAATCGCAAAAGTTGAACAAGTTTTGGGTCACAATTTTACCTGCAGGCTGGAATTGTGTGTAGTCCTACTGAGCACATCTTTTTCACTTTGGTTTCAGGCTAAAGAAGCAGGCCTACCTCAGTGTCATTGAAAAGGGAAAAGCAGAAAAACTTCATATTTTAATGGAGGCCTATCTTCTTGATTCAATAGCTGACATATAATCTGTTTTTCCTAATATTTTGGATTTGCTCCCTTAATGTGTTTAGATTTCTCCTATAATCATCCTAGGAAAATTAATCCTTACTGCATATCAATTTACCAACAGCTGGGAAAAATCCCCATCATTCTTTCATCTCAAAGGAAGGACTTTTAGTGAGGAAAAACCATAGATATAATCTAGCAAATCTTTCCCTGAAAGATATATTGATGGTGTCACTTTGATAGGAATAACCAAATTTCTCTATGGACATTTTTACTTTTTTCCCCAGATAAAATGAATTTTGAGAGATTCAAAAAAGTAGAAAATTCACCACCTAAAGAAACTATATTACTGTCCTGCCAAACTTGAAATATACGCCTGTCTTTTTGTTGTTGTGCTTGAAGTTAGAAGAAATTTAGAAACTACAAACTTACCATTTTAAATATTTTTCTATTTGAGAAACTTCCTACTCTCCTTTGTTTTGATAGAGTTACCAAATTAGAAAAGTATATTCTTAGCATCAGTTAATCTTTTTTCTCTCCTAAATTTCATTCGATATTCTCTGAATTTTCCACATCTGCTTATAATAAGAAACTATAGGCAAGAATTTATTAAGACACTAATCAATGTTTAAGAGAAATATTTTCTTGTCTTTAACATTCTATCTTTCCTATTATGATATTTACTTCCTTAAAACACCATTGCTAAGAAATATACTGCTTATGGCCGAGGGTGTTCTCGTTGTCATTCTTAGTAAATTGTCTCACAGCTGGCCTCTCACTTTACTCTCACATAATACAGAGCAAATATGGCAAATATTGTCCCTGAAAACTTTGTCTTTTATTTCTCTATTATATTTTATAGGTCTACTGATATTTCCTATCTCTTGACTTCCAAGAAAATTTCAAATTCCATTGAGAACTAAGGTAGTTGTAATGCTAACCAAATGGTATGTTCTACTCATTCACACAATACAAATGCAGTTTCATAATGGATTAATTATCAACTCCATTTTGAGATTTTATCAATATATGAGTTACTTCCTAGGAATATATTAGCAAGCTTATTATCATTCCTCCAGATGCTGAAGAGAATGTAAGGAAATGATGGGATAGTGTCCTTATCCATAAGGCAATTAGAGTTCAAAAAGTATATGATATCCCAGAAGACAAGAGTTATTTTTTCCTCTTCTCTTATTTCCTTCCAAGCCTTCCTTAGCTGTGGAGAGTTTCTATGGCTTTTGTGCAAAGAGATTTTGCTACATAATCAATGCAAAGTATCTTCTGAAGAGGATTGAAATATATCCCTATGAGAACAGCTCCTGAACCCATTGGTCAACAGCTTCTTGATTGCCTTCCCTTCAGAGAAGAACACTAAAGGCAATTCATGGAAAGGGTTGCTAACCCCAAGCTGAAGTAAAAGTGTCTGATTGTTATCAAATTGATATTTGCTGTTATGTAATTGGATTGTCCATAAAAGACTATCCTTCTAGAAAACTTCTAGTTTTTGTGGTAATTCATCTGATCTTCAATAAATTAAAACAAGTCTGCACATTTTTGAGTATGAAAATTGGTTAAAATACCTATTCAGTCATTCACAATGGCATTACTGGATTTGGAGAAGGGCAATCCTTTGTTCTGAGAGGCTGTCCTACGCATTACAGAATATTTAGCATCTCTGTCCTCCATTCAAAAAATGTCAGTAGCTCCCTTCTTCCAGTGACTCTTAGCACTAAAGCATCAAAGCTATTTTACTGAATCCTCCTGGAGGTAGAAGAGGCATTACATGCCCTGAGAATCACTGCTGTATGATTATTTCCCATTAATATTAAAATGTGATACTGTATACATTATAAATTCCTACATTTTAAACATATATACGAAATTAAGCAGAGGATAGTTTCAAGAAAACATAAATTCCTAAATAGTGCTGTTACAGTGTGCACATGTGGTCACACTTGGATTCTGAACTTCTGAGTAGAGAAATTAAAACCCATGTTCACTTTAATAAAATGACTTAGATGTTTCTAACAAGTGAGAAGTGAAAGATAGTCATACCTCAAAACGCTTACTTAATCTCTCAAATTAGGACTATTTCAGTGTTTGTCTAGCACCACTAGATTATCCTAGGGAAAAACTGCATTTTAACAGAAAAAGATTTCGTCTTCCCTTCTAATTGGAAAAAAGTGAAGTCCATACAAAACTTTCATACATAAGTCTCATTCTCCATGATGAACGCAATCAAAACTTTGTCAGCTGCTGACACCGTCTCCTAACGGTGGTGTTCTGAACTGTTGTTAAGATTTCTTTATACATTTTATTTCTAATAGCCCCCTAATCTTAATCAAGGTTATCAGTTCCTTTAAACACATTTGAACATAAAATAATAGATTATCATGTGATTTAATCAAATTGTTTGTAAAATAACAATGAATTTGGACTAGAATTCATGAAATAAGACATGCATTCGACAAGTTTGTTTTTAGGTCTTACTTGTGATAGATGCCATCTTGGATGGAAACAGATCTTTCGTAAAATTCAAAGATGGTACAACCCTTACTTACTGTGAAACTTGCCATGTGTCACAGAAAAAATTAAATTAGTTTGGCTAATTTATTCTTCACAGAGCCTTACTGTTTATACTATCTTGGTGTTTACTCTTTTTTTTTTCCTTATAATATCAAGTTGATTATCGAATGGGTCAAGAAATCAAAGTTAAGCCGTCCAAGTTAGGATCATACATTCTTCTTTTTTATTATTTATGAAAGAGACAAGCTGCATATGCTGCTTTTCTATTTTCATGAATTTTGCCTTTTCTATTCAGGCCTGTAATGAACCAAAATCCTGACTCTAGGAACTAAATTTTACTGTTCCCACTTTACTCATATTCCCTTTCTACAAACTCCTGCCCTTCTCTACAAAACCATATTTGAAAATTAATCAGATGAAGTTTCTCTCAGAGTCTCTCAACTTGCGATACGACCCTGCCTTTTCTATTGCTCATGTGAGAGAGAAAAAAAAAAAAGAGAGATTGAAAGTCACCCCCATACATTCCAAGTTTCCTTATCCCCATACTTTCATTTTTCTGCTAGGATTAATTCATATTCACACTACCCTCATTCCATCCTCCATCCCAGTCTCTTGAGATCAATGTAGGCCTAGCAACAGATTGGCAGCTGGAAGAGCCAGTAGACAGATATCAGCTTGTCATTCTGTGCATAAATTTGAGTTAACTAAGGGTGGAAAATCTTTCCAAATATGTCTGAAAGTATGAAAAATGTGGTCCTTTCATGCTTGAATAACTAAAAGGAAGCCAAACTACTTCTATCAAACTTAGAAAGAATCAGACTGAGAATAGCATGATAAATGTTGACTCAAAAGTTAATTTATTCAAAAGGTAACAGAGCACTTGAAATCAAGGAATTTAAATACTGAATGCCTCTTGAACATCTGGAGTATCCTTGCAAGAAAAGTGAAACTGATAAGGAAATATATGAGAATGCAAAGAGATATCCAGCTAATTATGAATTCTGTTCAGATAGGTGGCTATATGGAAATAAATTTCTCCTATCTTGTTGCACCTGTATCAAACTCACATTCCTCCAAAACATCATATTGAAAAATGTCATCTGCATAAATGTCCTTTCCAATTCCCTCTTTGATATAATTTCCAGTGTATTTATTAGGTGACATGAATAAAAACAGGTTAAGTCCCTGTGGTGAGTTTTTAGAAATACTTATACTTTTTTTTCTTATTTTGATCTAATTTGATGAAGATTCTATATTTGTTGTCTCAGTACACATTTTCATGCTCAGCTACCGTTCTGGAAGAAGTTAAGAGTTTGTGGTTACTCTAATAATTCAAAACTTCAAAAGATTACAAAATCGGCATTATAAGATTTCAAAGGGAAATCACGTCTCTTTATTTGATGCCCTGTGCAAATACATGAACAAATTTCTATTTCCATTGATCGTGGAAAATATTTTTGGCTTTGCAACTTGTTATTATCTACTCCTTCATATGTTTCCATATGCTGAAACAATATGCATAATGAGCTGACTGGAAAGTAAAACAATCAACTTAACATTGAAAAATAGGTGCCAAATAAATGGCTCTTGCTCAAAAAAAATAAGTGAATTTCCAGACCTCAGATCCTGAGGTTAGATATTTATACAGGATAAGTGGGGTCTTGGGAAAAATCCAACTCCTAAGGTTGTATTCCTCCTTCACCTCTTATTTTCTTCTTATTACCAAATAGATGCGAATTCACAATGCCAGACACATACTTGAAGTTCTAGTTTTATATCATGATAAACGCTCCAAAATCTGTAATGAATGCTTTTTAACATAAAGAATGAATAGAAACATAGACACAAAGAGTAAACTTGTTTATGCCTCAGGCTTAGTTTGATGTCTGAAACATGTGTGAAGACTCAAGAGTCTTGTAAATGCTGTTACCTCCACCTCATAAACTCCATCTCCTTGTCCTCCAAGAAAAATGTAGTATAAGGATCCTCACTGTAAACCAGTTAAATTTTGATGGTTAAAACATTAAATAAAATATTAGTGCTAAAAGTAGAACTCTATAATAGAGATATTTCCTTTTTTAATTCTATTTAAGATATATTAGAATTTTCTTTAAACAAAAAAAAAATTTAACATGTCCTGCTTTCATCTATGTGTGTTACTTCACTTTTAATAACTGAGTACTATTGCTCAGTAGAAAATCTCACATTTCAGAATAGTAATGTGTCTAGTACAGACCTCAAGGTTTAAGATCTACAATAACTTCTGGATAAAGTATAGTCAAATATTAACGAATGTTATCTTCCTAATTAAAATTAAAATTTATTAGCAGAACAATATATTTAAAATATTCAGGTATTAAATTTAGATTGCTTTTATTTCAATTTAGCATTCTCATTTTTATTTATTTCATAGGGGCACTGACATTTAGCTTTTCTTTCTTTCTTTCCTTCTTTCTTTCTTACTTTGCTTCTTTTTCTTTTTTCTTTTTTTTTGCTAATGAGAATATCACCTGTGATTCCTGAATGTTCCATAAATGTTATGACCATGTTGTCCAAATTTCTATACTCTTTCTATATTCTTTGGAGTTATCACTACTGTTGAATAACCACATATCTATTGCTAATTTAGTTTTTAATAGACAATATTATCAATAATGCAGAACATACAGGAATATAATTTCCTGCATGATTTGTGACTATATCTTAAAGATAAATTCCAGAAGAAAAATTATTAAGTTAAACCATGTTATCAATGACCCAAAAGTTGTACCAGTTCCCCTGCCATCAGCAGGCTTCTCTACTCCTTATCACAAGACATTATCACTTTTTAAAGATATTAAGTTTTAAATGGATTGGGGAAATGGTAATTAATTTTATTTACAATATGGTTCAGGGAAATCTAAACCGTTTGTCATTTAAAAACAAAAATGACAACAAAACTCAAATACTTCTAACTACTTTAATTTCTTTAACTTAAATAAAATCTTTAAGTAAATGATCTCTTGAATTTGTTAAGTTAAATAAATTTTTAATTTCCACTGTAATATCTGCTCCAAAGAGGAGTTTTCCAATGTAGTCATTCAGTAAACCTGTGTCACAGGTTAATAAAAGTTAATGATCACACTAATCATTAGTGTATGAAAGAGTAAACTTATTTATGCCTCAGGCTTAGTTTGATGTATGAAATTATAAATTTGGGGGAGCTATGAAATTATAAATTTTCTTTTTTTATGTTTATTTATTTATCTTGAGAGGGAGTATGAGCAGGAAAGGGGCAAAGAGAGAGGGAGAGAGAGAGAATCCCAAGCAGACTCCACACTCCGCATAGAGCCCAACTCAGGGATCAATCCCACAACTGTGAGATCGCAACCTGAGCGAAAATCAAGCGTCGGACACTTAACCAACTAGCACACCCAGGGCCCCCTGAAATTACACATTTAAAAAATATATATTTTTATAAATATAAATATAAATATAAAAATGTTCATGAATTTATATAAATCAGCACAGTGCTGCTTGGGATTCTCTCTCTTTGCTCTCTGCCCCTCTCCTGCTCTCTCTGTCAAAAAATAAACATTAAAAAATATTTTTCCTTTTGTGGCTTGACTATTTATGCCTTCAGTTATAATGCACTTCTATGCTCCTAAAGGTAAGACCCTGTGTGTAATGGCTTCTACAGTTTACATTAGAAGAATCTACATGTCCTCAAGAGTAAAATTAAAAGCATGATAAACTCCCTTAAGTGGAACCATCTTTGCCTTTGCTTATATATCCAAGTTATAAAATTGGCAAAATGTTAGATCTTAAAGGAACTGATGGATTGCTGCTATCACTCTCGTAATTTATTTTTACACAGAAGGAAAATGGAGCCTAAGGTAATAAAACAGCACATGCACCACTATACTGCACACTACGAAAAGCTGGGGCAAGCTCCATGACATCTTGACTTCTGATCTGATGTTCTTTCTGTTACTGGGCTAATAGCACAGCAGCAGAGTCTGCTTTCTCTGTGGGCAAATTAGAATATTTTGGTATAATGACATGTCATCTTATGTGACATAGAAAGAGATGCCTGCACAATCTGCCATTAGACCAGGATTTTGCGGACATTCTTACACTGTGCTTGTTTCGCCAATAGATGGCACACTTACTGCTTATAGTTTTATGACAGTCTGGTTACCTACAGAAAGGCTCCATTTATTAGGACTTTAAGAATATGCTATCCTTTTTAAACAAGCCATACTTTGTAAAAGGACTATGTAAATCTCTTCACTAGTTTTTTTAAAAAGTCAATCGCCTATCAATGATTATAGTAATATAAGTTAAAGAAAATTTTGTGCCAATTAGGAAGTGAAATTTCCTTCTGAATATGCTCTCTCTCTATATATATGCTTTATTCATATGTTTTATACTCCTATAGAAAGATAATGCTAATATAACAGCATATACAATACAGTTATGAATGTTTGATCCTTTATAATAAAACTTTTTATGTTACTTCTAGCTTTATCTCTGGGCCTACTTTTATAGTACTCAGCTATGCATTTCTAACCAAAGAATAACCTGTTTTTGATAAAGTGATTAGAATTCACTCCTTAATGTAACATGCACTCCAATCTACTTTCTCAAATTTTCTGATATAACTGAATCAACTGTACTACACAGCTATTTCTCACTGTATACTTTTTTAAAACATCCATTTAGGAGAATTTTGTATTCTAGATTGAAATTATTTTAATGTTCAAAACTCCACTGCTTGATCTTTTGTTATGAATAAGAAAACAAAATTTTCAAATAACAGGCAAATACTAGATTTCTTTGGAGAAATTCTAATTTTTTTCAAATAGACCAAAGCAATTGGAACGATCCATAAATGTACATATGTGCCAATAATTCTCAGGTTTTATCAGAAGCATTCTTTTGGACATTCTGATACCACATACAAAGTCACTTCACAGTAATAGCTCATGTGCACTGTTTAGTTTTATGACACACAGAATTCATTCACCCCTAAAAGCTAAATCATTAGCCTACAGTTTCTGAAAAGGCAGAAAAAGACAGTGCTTTTGAGATATAACCCATCTCTCACCCTTTAACATTTTGAATGAAAATGTACAACAATTCTCCCGGCTTATGATCATTTTTAGCACTTGGTTCCCTGGTTTCTCTTTTGCCGCTCCGATTACCATTCTTGGGAATTCAGTGTGGATCCAAAATCTTTGATCTTTTCTTCTTCTAAGGTTATTCCCTCCTGGATCTTGTCTTCATCTCCATCAATCCTACCTCAAACATCTGCATTTTAATGATCCCATTTCACTACCACATTCTAACTTTCTTGTTTACTTACTGAAGTAATTATACTCCAGCCAAGTTTCAACCTTTCACACAGCTCTAATAGCTGTCTCTACTTTTCCACTGTCCACATTTATCTTTTTCTTTACCTTCCTCCACACCCCTGTCCTTACTGCCTTCTTTGCTCAACTGGGATTCCTGAGATTCCTTGGACGACTGTGCAGCACTGTGACCCGTGTCTTCCTAACCCCCTTGCGCTCCTCTCCCTCTGACCTACTTGCTGGCAAACCCCCAATGGTGGTTCAATTTGGCTATTCACTGACCCTTCAATTCAGCTGCATTTGGCAGGAGAAAAAAATTCTCTCCACTGTAGGGACTAATCTCACTTTAATTTTGTGTTTACAAATCTCAAATTGTTATGTCAATTTGACATTTCTATTACACTTCCCCAAGCTCTCAAGGTACTGTTGCATACATTTTCTTCTGCATCCCAACACTTACACCATTGTCTCTCACTCTGCACTGAAGATATTATGTCAAATGTCACTGAAAATAATTTGTTACCATAAGAGTGGATCTTATCTTCCTCAACCAGATTCACTCATTTACCTGTGCCTGTACTCAGTCTTCAAAGAAGCAGTGTCTGTTGTGCTCTAAGCCCCATTTCTTCTTTGTGGGTAGTCTGAACAACTCCTTCAGTCTCACCCATTTATTGGCCTTGCTTTTTATAATTACATGTAAAATTAGCCCCCTTTTCTCTCTATAATCAAGTTTTTCTCATTCTTACATTACTTCTAACAGCAAAACAATAAAAAAAACTTACTATCACTCCATCTTTAAAAAAAAACAACTCCTATTTCCCACTATCCACCAGTTTCTGTTCATTTTCTCTCTTTGCTTTCTAGTTTAAACCCCTATGATTTGTCTGTACCTATTGAACCTGCTCTCTCATCTTCAGTCTGCTCCTCAACTCACTCCAAATGGGTTTCAATCTCTCGTTCAATTTACTGAAATTGTTTATTAAAATGCCTCTGGAAATCTCCATGTAGCAACATCTGACCTTAATAAACCCTGCATACACAGCTGCCTTTTCCATCCTTGACAGACCTTTAGTCTAACTTCCTGGATCACCATACTCTTTTGATGGTCTTTTTAACTTGTTGACCACTTCTCAGGTCCCTTTGCTGCCTGCCTGTGTGTGTGTGTGTGTGTGTGTGTGTGTGTGTGTGTGTGTATGCGCGTGCACATGTGTGTGCTTAAAATTTTTTACTTTTGAGAGAGAGAGAGAAACAGAGAAAAGGAGGGAGTACAAGCAGAAGAGGGTCAGAGAGAGAGAAAGACAGAATTACAAGCAGGCTCCATACTATCAGTATAGAGTCCAACGTGGTGCTCGAACTCACCAATCATGAGATCATGATCAGAGCCCAAATCAAGAGTCTGATGTCTCACCAACTGAACCCTCCAGGTGCCCATCTTTGCTGGTCTTAAATGCTAGATAGCTCTAGGCTTCTCTTAATATATATATATTTTTTCTTTTCAGCCTATAATTTCTCATTATAGAATACTCAGCCCTATGTATTGAAATATACTTGCATATCATCTCTGTCTCCACCAACTCTTTTGACCTTCTTACTTGTATGTCCTACTGCCCACTTTCACCCTTGTTCCCTCTATTTTCCCCACACTCTCCATCCAACACAACATTTCCATTGGCATTACCTTCAACATATATCTTGGATCTTCCTACTCTTTATAGCTAAACCTCTAATTCAAGCCATCACTGCTCACCTGATTTAAAGGGTGAGCAAAACAAACTTGTAAAAGTTTAGAACATGTCATTTCACTCCATAGCTCAAAACTCCTCCAATTCTCCTGATGAAAGTAGTATAACTTTCCAGACCTGCATCCTGCTTGCTTCTCTGACTTCAATTCCTAATAATTCTCCTCTTTTGTATTATGCTTTAGCCCAATGGCCTTTCTCACATCACTTGTATATGCCTTAGAAACTCTAGATTCCTTCTGGATGATTTTTCTTTAAGATTTTAAATGTCTCCTTGCCATACAGATTTAGCTTAAATGTCTTTGGAGTTGTTCACAAGTATGACAGCTGGACTATCTCCCATGAAGTCTCTGTTTCTACCTTAAACATGTCTGTTATATATTTCTTCATATGCCTATTGACTGTCTCTCCAGTATAGTGTGAAATACATGGGGGACAGGTACTTAGTCTCTCTGCTCACCAATACATCCAGAATGCCTGGCACAGTACTGTTGATATGATAGGCACTCACAAAATATAGGTAAAAATTAAAAGGTAAGTTTTGAACATGAATGCTAGCTCCATCATGCAATCCCATTAGTTTCATTAATATTCTTTTTTCTTTCTTTGTTTGAACAGAGGAGGGGTGGGGAGAGAGAATCCCAAGCAGGCTCTGCACCATAAGTGGAGAGCCCAACAAGGCACTCAAACCCATGAACTGTGAGATCATGACCTGAGCTGAAACCAAGAGCCGGTCACTTAACCAACTGAGTCGCCCAGGCCCCCCTTTCTTTATTATTTTTTAGGCAAATTCCATGCCCAGCATGAGGCTTGAACTCATGACCCTGAGATTAAGAGTCACATACTCTACTGATTGAGCCAGCCAGATACCCTGGTTTTATTTACTCTTTTTTTTTTTAATGTTTTATTTATTTCTAGGAGAGAGAGAGAGAGAGAGAGCGTGAGCAGGGGAGGGTCAGAGAGAGAGGCAGTCACAGACTGAAACAGGCTCCAGGCTCCGAGCTGGCAGACTTAACCAACTGAGTCGCCCAGGCCCCCCTTTCTTTATTATTTTTTAGGCAAATTCCATGCCCAGCATGAGGCTTGAACTCATGACCCTGAGATTAAGAGTCACATACTCTACTGATTGAGCCAGCCAGATACCCTGGTTTTATTTACTCTTTTTTTTTTTAATGTTTTATTTATTTCTAGGAGAGAGAGAGAGAGAGAGAGCGTGAGCAGGGGAGGGTCAGAGAGAGAGGCAGTCACAGACTGAAACAGGCTCCAGGCTCCGAGCTGGCAGTCAGCACAGAGCCCGACGCGGGGCTCAAACCCACGAACCGCGAGATCATGACCTAAGTGAAAGTCGGACGCTTAACCGACTAAAGCCACCCAGGTGCCCCTGGTTTTATTTATTCTTAATGGCAGAGATTCAGTCTTAGGAAAGTCACATTTCTCTTAAACTTTTTAGATACTGCATTAGTATGTAAGGGCTGGCATAATAAAGTACCTCAGATTGGGTAGCTTAAACAACAGGAATTTATCTTCTTAGAGTTCTGGAGGCTAGGAGTCCATTACCAAGTGCTGACAGGTTTGTTTTCTTTTTGGCTTGCAGGTGACTACTGTATCCCTGTGCTTCATACAGTCTTCCCTCTCTCATGTTCATGTCTACATTTTCTCTTATAGGAACACGAGATATATTGCATTAGGGCCCTCCCTGATGACCTCATTCTAACTTACTTACCTCTTCACCAAATGCAGTCACATTCTGGGGTACAAATGAATAAGACTTTAACGTGTAAATTTTGATGGGGCACAATTCAGCCCATAATAGGTACTTTATTGAGGAAACAGATCTGTGTTCTACTCTAGTTTTGCCAACTTTTGATGCCTTGTAGAAGTTACTTGGCCATAATAATTCTGTTTCTTTATCACTAAGGTGGTAACTTATAAAAACCACCTCAAATGACTATTGTTAGCATTATAAGGAAAAAAATTAAGAGATTATAATATGTGCTTCCACACAAGAAGAAACATTAATCACAATGCGCCTGTCACACAGGTGATCATTTTATATTGTAAATCAGCACTGTTCCCATTTCCTTGTCTTTTTTTTTCTCTTATTTTATGGGGGAGTATTTTTTATTCTTGTTTTTTAGTTTCTGTAAGTTTATTTATATGAGAGATACAGAGACAGTACAAGTGGGGGGAGGGGCAGAGAGAGAGGGAGAGAGAGAACCCCAAGTAAGCTGCCAGTCCAGAGCCCGACATGGGGCTCAAACTCACGAAACCATAAGATCATGACCCGAGCCAAAACCAAGAGTCAGAGGTTTCACCGACTAAGCCACCCAGGTGCCCCTTATGTTTCTCTATTGTGTGTGATTACACATTTCCCTATTATCTTCTAATATATGTTTAAACCCTATCTATATGAAGAGTGAAGGTAGAGTAAATAATGCAATTAATTACATAGAACATTTGCTCAATGTGCAACCGCTCTGTACTAAACACCAAAAGTCCTGCTTACTTGCTACACAATCCTTCTAGGCCACAATGCTCTCTGTTAACAAGTACAGTTCATGCCTGTTTTAAATTGGCAGTCATGTTGGAGTGAGCAAGAGTGAACTGTCATTGAGAATCTCTTGTGTTTCCTTTAATCTGAGGGATGTTAGCAATGTACAAAATATGGTCTCTGACCCTATAGAGTAAATAATCCAGTTCAGGGGTGGGAAGGCTTTTTTTTCTGTAAAGGCCAGATAGTAAATATTTGAGACTTTGTGGCCCATACAGTCTTGGTGTCTAACTATTCAACTCTGAAGTTGTAATGTGAAAGCAGTCATGAACAATACATACATAAATGCGAGTGGCTGTGTTCCAATGAATATTTATTTATCAAAACTGAAATTTGAATTTCATGCAGTTTTCATGTGTCATGATATATATATATATACACATATATATATATTTTTTAAATAGTTTATTGTCAAGCTGGTTTCCATATAACACCCAGTTCCATGATATATTTATAATTCTTCTTTTGGTTGTTTTAAATGACTTTAAAATCATTTTGTGGCCTGTGGGCCTACAAAAGACAGGTAATAGGCCTCATTTGGCCTGCTGGCCATAGTTTGTCAACCCTTGACCTAGTTTAAACAATGAGAAAATACTTAGGGAATATTGTGTGACTTACACATGAAATTCTGTGCTATGTTTTGTGGGCATAAACTTTGTGTGATTTCAGTGTCCTAGTGCTGTTAATATGAATATTCTTTTATAAGAGTGTCAAATGGGGTGTAATGGATTCTTCCATCCCTAACCCTTAGAAGAGAAATATGTAATTAGTTAGGACTATCATCTAGATCTTTATTCCTATGTTCATACCAGGCAAGTCTCTCACTCCCAGCTTGAATAATTGGGTTTACTGCACGCTATGGGAACCTGGAAAATGGCAATTCTCAGAGTCAATTCCTTTCTGGCAATCATTCAAGAATCCCAAGTGTAAGCCATTTCTTGTCCCAGGGGGAAGAAACCACGTATTCAAACCTAGAGAGCAGAGGAGTGGGTGAAGTAGTGAAGTTCTCACTGTTGAGGAAATAAATTTTTGAAACCATAGCCCATCGGATAGATGAGTTGTCAATAAACATCTATGGGTAACTGCAATTGTAAAAGACATCTATAACATTCTGAGATACCTTCCTACTTTCATTCATTTGGCTTGTCAAGAATTCACAATGCTGGGATTGAGGCATATGGCATCATAAGTAGTATGAATGTTTAGGCAAGTGACATCCCCGTGAGGTCATGAAAGGAAACAATTAAATCAGATAGGGATCATTTCTAGTAGAAAGGGCACCTGGGTAAAAAAGGAATGTCCAAAGAGGTAGACTTATAAAATAATTTAGAAACTCCACAAACCTGTTCTAGTTTGGAGCCTAAAAATTCTTTAAACTGCTAGAGCAAGAGGCATTTGCCTTTTATTAATGAAAGTGACATTCATTCACATGTATAAATTAAAAGTTGCTTGTTACAGCAGAAAAAGCCCTATATTTGAGAATATTATCAATTTTAAAGTTATAGAAGCAACAGGGCATGAATTCATTTTCTAGACTGGGAAGTCTTTCTCAGTTTTCTATCTCCTATGAAATGAATGCCTGCTAAATTCACTGCTCTCATTTATAGTGCTATGTAAAGTTTACATCCCATCTATAATCTTTAACAGTAGACTGCAATGCTAGAGTTTAAAAATCAGTTCAGTAAATAAAAGAGTGTTTGAAGTGTACTTATGTTATAGGACTATTTACTGAAACTCTTTAGTTCATGTTTATCCTCACATGCCAAATAATAAACAATGTCATTTAGTATTTAGTCTCTTTAACAAGTTTTCTATTCTATAATTTAAAAAAAAAAAGGTTTTATACTGGTGTGCCAGGCTGGCTTGGCCAGTGGGGCATGCAACTCTTAATCTCGGGGGTCATGAGTTCAAACCCCTCACTGGGTGTAGAGATTACTTAAAAAATAAAATATTAAAAAAAATAAACACAGTGCTCTACTTAATTTTGTAAACTAACTCAAATCCTCTTTGGAAGTAAACAAAAATATAGTAACAAATAATACCATAAATTTAATTTTGTACTTCTATGCCATTGATCTATGATGCCAGATATGAGTATATAAGGAGAAACACATATCCAACAATGGTAATGTAACCAATCCCAGAACCAAAGTTAAAATGCACATGAATTTCCTGTTTAACAAAGTCGAGGGCAAAACCTTTCTTCTACCCAAATGTCTTATATTTGAATACATTTTATTTTCTTTTCATTCCTTTAATGTAATTGCCTTTACATACAGCAGAATGGCTAATGCCATCACTTGTTTTACATTTGTTTTGCTTCCTGCTGTTGAATGATCAGTGTTTACAGATTAGCAGCAGTTGTAGTCTTCTGACTTTTACGCCTTTCAAACTGGCAAATGAGAAGCATTTTATATTTGTTGCTCTGGCATTTTTGGAGTAGCTAGGACATTCACAGTGCAAACCACTGTTATTCATACTGTTATAATTCCTTTGCAGTTAAGTCATTACGGGCAATCATAGCAGGCTTATAGTACAATACCTTATATGGGAATGTCATGTGAGATGCCCAGAGCAACACAAAAAATAAAGGCCAACTTGTCTGGCTGAGGAGGGATTTATTGCAAGCCCCCTGGCAGAGAGATCTTCTGGAAAGTATTATGTGCTTCTGTAGGGTGGATCATATGAACCTGAAATGCAGCAGGTGTCCTGAGCCTCAGAGGAAAGGTGAAGTAAGAATCCAACCACACAGTATTTCTTTTAGAATTGATCACATTTCCCATTGCATTTCCTCTATACACAAAACTGTAACAGAAATTACTTTGATAATAAAATATTAACCAAAATTAGCACAGATCAGCAAAACCACGAAGACAGTGTGGACATTTAGTTAGCCGCACTTCCCTACCTACTTCCCTGCTTAGAGGCAAACTGGAAAGACAAGTTCATTTCCTTGTCTAGGAACCTATCTCTTTGAGTGCCTGTAATTTGCTGTGAGATGCTGTGAAAGAATTATTCCAAAGTAAAAATGGGATGAAGGCCTTAATTTATCAATCTCAAAATTCTCAGGAATATAATTTCTACTACCCAGGTCAATTTAGCATCTGGTCCTGCCTCAGACATAAATGTCATGTCAATAGGGAATTTGGAATTTTTAAAGAAGTAACCCAAAAAGGAAAACACCATAGGGAAACACTCAAAAATAAGTAAAAAAAAAAAAAAAATTAAAAAAAAAGGGTAATGACTGGAGTGGTGCAAATGCAGAAGTTCTATAACTATTCCTTGAATCACCTAATCAAGTCACTTATCTTTTTCTACGTGTGTAAGTGTGTGTTACTGTTTTAATTAAAATGAAAATAATAATAACCTATCCAAGTGTGTGCTTACTATAAAATACTAATAACTAACAATTGTAGGGGTGCCCGGGTGGCTCAGTTGGTCAAGTGGCCAATTTGGGCTCAGGATATGATCTCACAGTTTATGAGTTGGAGCCCCACATGGAACTTGCTGCTGTCAGCCCGGAGCTCACTTCTGATCTGTCTTCCTCTCTGCCCCCACCCCCTTGCTCACTATTTTCTCTCAAAAATAAATAAATGTTTAAAAAATTATTTAAAAAATGATAACTAACATTTGAATAACATTGCTAACGAATCTAACATCATTACATTTGACCATCATCTACATGATGAGATATGGTGTGAATGGATAAAAATGAGAAAACAATGTATGACAGATTGAGTAAATTTATTAAGTTCACATAGTATATAAAAACATCACAACTAGATGTTCTTACAAAAGTTTCTTTTTAAGATTTTCTTTTAAGTAATGTCTACACCCAATGTGGTGTTTGAACTCACAACCTTGAGATCAAGAATCATTATACTCCATTGACTGAACCAGCCAACCACCCCAGTCATTACCCTTTTTTTTAAATTTTTTTTTTTTTTTTTTACTTATTTTTGAGAGAGAGATAGAGACAGCATGAGCAGGGGAGGGTCAGAGACAGAGGGAGACACAGAATCTGAAGACAGGCTCCAGGCTCCAAGCTAGCTCTCAGCACAGAGCCCGATGTGGGGCTCGAACCCATGAACTGTGAGATCATGACCTGAGCTGAAGTCAGATGCTTAACCAACTGAGCCACCCAGGCACCCCATTTACTTTTTTTTTTTTTTTTTTTTTAATTTTTATTTATTTCTAGGAGAGAGAGAGATAGACAGCGTGAACAAGGGTGGGTCAGAGAGAGAGGGAGACACAGACTCTGAAACAGGCTCCAGGCTCTGAGCTGGCAGTCAGCACAGAGCCCGACGCGGGGCTCAAACCCACGAACCGCGAGATCATGACCTAAGCGAAAGTCGGACGCTTAACCGACTAAGCCACCCAGGCGCCCCTCCATTTACTCTTTTTAATATACAATATATAAAATATTTAAAGTATTTCAAAAGGAAAATGGCTTGTCTCAGTGCAAAGTGAAAGGTTTAAGTGCAAAATAATGTTTTCTGAATCCTCTTAATTGCAAAATTGGCAAGGATTCCAGAGAGCATCCTCCAAGCTGCTGGTTCTACAAAACACACCAGCAAATTCTGTAGACTTTTCACAGAACTGAAAGGAAACAGGTAATTTCTACACCCTGTGGTGGATGCCAGATTTCTGACTCAGATCATATTGAAATTCTGAATTAACTGATTAACATGAAAGTAAACACCCAATAATGCTGACAACAATTGAAGCGAAGATACCAACCACAATCAATTGTAAGCACAGTCTGTTTTAACCTTGTATTGCATTTCTGTCCTGTGGTATACATAATAATGATTTCTCAAACATGTCTCTGTCCCAGTCCCCAGATCCTGTGAATGCTACCTTATGTAACAAGAGGGACTCTACATATACTATTAAGATTAAAGGTCATGAGATGGGAACATAATCTTGGATCCTATGGGATGGCCCAAGCTAGTCTTGGGTACATAAAAGCTTTCCAAGCTGGGTCAAAGATAGAAAAGTGACAATAAAAGAAGGAACACAGAGATGAAAACCTTGGCTTTTAAGATGAAGAAAGGTGGGTATATAATCCAGAAAAGAGAAAACAATGGATTCCCTCCAAGAACCTCTTGAAAGGTCACAGCCTGCTCATATCTTGATTTTAGCACAGTGAAACCTTTGCAGAATGTCTGAGCTACAAAAAACTAAAAGGTAACAAATGTCTTGTTCCAGGCCAGTACATTTGTTATAAATGGTTACAGCAGCAATAGAAAACATTAATATATGCTTCATACTCTAAACCTGACTTTATTTATTTGTGACTATGTGATGTTACAAGTTCCATTTTGTTACTTTGAGCAGCATTCAACCATTTGCATCAGAAAAATAATATGGGAAACATATGGTAGACATGTAGAAAAATATCACAATGGGGATATAAACATTGGTTTAAACTGACTTTATCTTTTTCATTGCTTTTCTGGCTGATGTTTTTTATACCATCTTATGCTGAAGTTGTGCTTTCATGGGTGACTTTTATATCATGTCTTCTCTAAACACTGAAAAAATTAATTAAATGAGTGTTTTCTTCATTTGATGACTAACATTGAGTGAACAATTATTTTTTTCATTGAAATGGATGAATATATTTTTGAATAAACAATGATTTTGACATATAAATACACACACACAGACACACAATTTCTACAGAAGTACCAAGATTGATCGTCTCTCATAATAACATGATATAAAGATGTACAGAATAGTATGGCTGGCTATTTGGTCATTTTATTTGAGTTAAATCTGCTTTCTCTAATATAATGGACTGCTGTTTTTAAATTCTAGAAAAGCAGTGCCTCTCATGTAGGGATTTGGAGAAAGAAGATTTACCTATCATCTGCCTTTCTGTCTGAATTTTTGATGGATTATACTTGTATAACATTTGAGAAGCATATTGAAGATCATCAATGAAATGGGAGACCATGGTTACATTTAGAGTTAATGTTGTGTGTCCCATTTATGGAGGATTTTCTATCTTCACATGTGGTTGACTTGGCTGGCTCAGTGGTTATATATAGTTCTTGAACCATTTCAATCCTGCTCCAAGAGTGTAATGAAGTGAACTTAAATATTTTATATGCCACAACTTCAACAATATATACAAACACATTAAAGGGTTTGTTCCAGGACATTGAAATGCCACTCAGATTCCTTTTACTTACTCCTTATACTGATGAAATTCAAAAGCATGTGGAACAACCAACCACTTCTAGCAAATTTATATGGATTTTAAAAACTATCATTTAATAAGAATTTCTTTTTTCAAACTAGAAATTCTATGGTATCACCATAATCTCAACGTAAAGGTAGCTCAGTTATTCCTTTTGCATTTTAAAAACTCAAAAATAATTTTTTTGCAATTCACCTAAGTGCTCCTACTTTGAGGAATTTATTTCACGTCAAGTAAATTAAGGGGACATTCATTTATAAATTAGGATGTCAATGAATTAATGAATGCTGAGAAACATGCTACCTTCTAATCTGCAATGATGAAATTGACTAGAGGTATCTCATCTCTAAAAGATGAAGAACTTGGAAGGGAAATCTAATGAATATGAGAAGGATATTTTAGTGAACACAGTTGAGTGTTTTTCACTGACAAGACCCCTTGAGGTTTCTCTGGCCTAATCTCATAGAGGAAATCATAGTCCAAGGATATTGAACCTAGAGAATTCAGAAGTCCTGGGTAAACAATGCTGGCATTAAATATTTGTGGTGGCTGACTTTTTACAAATAACCACTGAATAATCCATTCAGCGTTAATCAAGAGTTGAAGGAGAATGAACTATTGTAAGAGCTTGACCTTGAAACTGATTTAAATGACTTCTAAAGGGTAATTCACTGAGCAAAGCATGGATTTAGTATACTTTTTAAAGATGTTTTCCCAGAGGAAAGTTTATTAAAATCTATATTGATGATCATGGTAATGATATAAGTAGTTAAAAACATTTCCATTTGTATATTTAATTGTCTAGGGTCATACATCAGTTAAATCTAAATCTATGTCTGTGACTCCCTCAACTACAATAAAACAAAATTATAATATTTTATCTTACTGTTTGGTATCAGTACACTTGATATCTTTGAATCTATCTCTACCATGAGAATATCCCAGAGGAAGATGGAAACATTTTCTTGAACTATATTGTGTAAATTTAACTCTGGTCATTTTTCCATGTTCTAGATTCCAATAATATGTATTTATGGTACTATACTAACTTTTAAATGGAATGTGTTACAATTAATTAGTTTGTAACTTACCTCATATTAGTTTTATTTTACTCTTGCTGATAGAGATTTCAAAGAAAGCTTAACCAGTTTTCTCAATCTATTGTCTATTATGCACCCTTGTGATTATAAAATTATCATGCTCCTATTCCCTTCAAAAACACTGATAGAGCAAATTCCATCTCCACTCTCCTGCCTTTTTTGTCCAAATTTTTAAAGTTTATTTATTTATTTGGAGAGAGACAGAGACAGAGTGAGTGGGGGAGGGGAGGAGAGAAAAAATCCCCAGTGTGTTCCGGCTCAGGTTCGGCCAGCGCAGAGCCCCATGCAGGCCTTAAACCCACAGAACTGTCAGCTTATGGCATGACCCAAAACTGAGAATCAGACACTTACCCAACTGAGCCCCCTGGTTGGCTGAGCCCCATCCACTCCCTCACTTTATTTTTTTTTAAGTAAGCTTTATATTATACATGGGGCTCAAACTCACAACCCTCAAATCAAGAGTTGCATGCTCTACTGACTGAGCCAGCTGGGCACCATACCACTCTCCTACTTTTATTCATCCAAAATATCCTCCCAAAAGCCGCAGAGCTATTTTCAAGCTTTAATTTTTCTTTGGTTGAATTTCCAAAATAAATATCTTATAAATATATAATTACAATATTAAACTACACGTATATATGCTGTTTGTAATCCCTTGTAATTTGTAAAGCAGTCTCCTCTTATTAGTATTAACAATTGCCATTACTAGTGGTAGCTAACTCACATCTATCATGCTCTTACCATGTGTCAAATTTTGTATAAACTTCTCATGCGTTTGTTTATTTGTCTTATAGATGAAAACTAAAATGTTTACAGTGTTGAGTATTGTGCCCATGAGTCAATTTGGAACTCAGGGGGCTGTATTCCAGCTTGGGGCTCTAATGTTTATTACCACCCTCAGATGGCCCTGCAAAGGATATAAAGGAGCACATTATAAATCAATTCAGATAAATTAAAACAATGGCCTTTGCTCCAAATCTTCCAGTGTCCCCCCATGTCCCTCAGAGACAGCCTGTCCATGTACAATGATTTTCAGAATCCTCTGCAATCTGGCCCTTTTACGCATCCTGGCCTCACATCCTACTACACCCCAGCCATGCTGCCCTTCAAGCCGTGCCTCGAATACAACAGGTGTTATTCTGCCTTTTCACTGGCTGTCCTTTCTACTTGGAATACTCTTTCCACAGATACTAACATGGTGAATAGCCTTAGCCTTTCCTCTGAATCTTTGATCAAATACAACCTTCTTTGTGATGCTAAAAATTCTTTTTAAAATTGCAACCTGCCCTGCCACCTCCAACTCTACCACCTCCTATTATTTTTCATTCATATCACTTATCACTATATACTTTTAAAAATTTACCTTCTAAAGTCCATATTGCTAGGGTTAGTATCCAAAATAAAAAAAGAACCTGTGCAACTCAATACACACACAAAAAACAAATAACCCAACTTAAAAATGGGCAGAAGATACAAACAGACATTTCTCCAAAGAAGACATATACGTATAACCAACAGACAAAAGAAAAGATGATCAACATCACTCATCATCAGGGAAATGCAAATCAAAACTACAATGAGATATCACCTCACACCTGTCAAAATGGCTAAATTAAAAAAACTCAAGAAACAACAAGTATTGCCAAGGATGTGAGAGAAAGGAACCCTTGCGCACTATTGGTAGGAATGCAAACAGGTGCACCCACTGTGGAAAACAGTAAGGAGTTTCTTCAAAAAATTAAAAATCAAACTACCCTACAATCCAGTAATCACACTACCGTATATTTACTGAAATAGAAAAACATTAATTTGAAGGTGTATACTCACCCCTATGTTTACAGCATTACTTATAAGAAGAGCCAAACTATGGAAGCAGCCCAAGAATCTATTGATAGATGAATGGATAAATATATAGATATTTAGGATATGGGATATTAGTCAGCCATAAAAAAAAGAGTGAAATCTTACCATTAGCAATCATAATGAATCTGGACAGCACAATGCTAAGGGAAATAAGTCAGAGAAAGACAATTGCCACATGATTTCACTCATACATGGAATTTAAGAAACAAAACAAATGAACAAATTGAAAGAAAAGAGAGAGAGAGAGAGAGAAACCAAAACAACAATAACAAAAAAACCAGACTGTAACTATAGAGAACAAAGAGATGCTTACCAGAGGGTAGGTGGGTAGGGTGATGGGTGAAATAGGTAAAGGGGATTAGGAATGTACTTGTCTTAACAAGCACCGAGTAATGTATGAACAACTGGATCACTCTTGTACACCTGAAACTAACATAGCATTGTCTGTTAACTACACTGGAATTTAAATAAATTTAAGTAATAAAATAAACCCCCAAAAACAAAACCCTCACTGCTCTACTAGACTGTGAAGTCCATAAGGGCAGTTTTTTCTGTTTTGTTTTTTGGAGGTTTTATTTGTTTACCTACTGACACCAAAAAATATGTCATACTTCTCTGAAACCTATTTTAATACTCACTGTTAGTAAATCATTTGCGATCATACTTCAAAGTACTATTAATTCATATCAATGTTATTTTTTCTCAGTTGAGTTCATTAATATATTTTTTCAAGATTGTTTTCATCACATAGTATTGCATTTCTTATTTTATAATGACAATAGACATCTATTAGGTTTTTTTTTTGGTCACCCAGATTCTGACTCATTTTTAGGAGTGAAATATTGACTTCCCACACTAGAATTTGAAGATGTTAAAAAAAAAAAAAAGGTTGGGGGGCATTCTCAGGTTCTTTTGATGTGAAGGAACAGGCACACTATCTAGATTTTACCAATCAGATATATCCATCCCAGAATGTGAACTTGAAACAATAACAATCCAGGGATCACATGGAATCCTGCTTGGAGAAGAGAAGCAGAAGTGGCAGAAAGAGCAGCCACTCTCAGATTCTGGAGGCAGTAATGGGAACAGAGCACCAGCATGAGTCTGTAAGATGGGCAATGTTTGAGTAGCTGCATCCAGAGCCCAATGGCAGTGACCGGCATCATCAACAGTCTCTGCATGATGGATGGATAACCTCCACCCTTGTTCTCTGGCCTTCTTTGAGTTTTTTGGAGCTACTCCATGTTCTCTCAATAGCTTGTTTTTGTTTGTTTGTTTCTTCATTTAAATCAAGTAGAATCAGTTTCTTTTTCTTGATTCTAAAAATCTTATCTGCTAGCCATCTCTTTTAATTTTGCTATTTACTTAGTATTTAGGCAATACCTAATAAAATTAACTTAATAAAGCAATGTACATGATTAGCAGCCTTAATGTAGTCACCAGTATTACTGTGAGGCATGCACAGTCTTCATACAGTTTTAGAAACACACAAATGTATTGGGAATTCAGAATTTAAGTTCTCAAAGTGTGGTCACTCTTAGTGGTGTTAATAAGTAGCTTTTTTTAAAATGTTTATTTTTAAGATAGAGAGAAAGAGAGAGCACAAGCAGGGAAGGAGTAGAGAGAGAGACAAACAGAATGTGAAGCAGTCTCCAGGCTCAGCACTGTCAGCACAGAGCCCAATGCAGGGCTCAAACTCATGAATGGCGAGATCATGACCGGAGCTGAAGTCAGACGCTTAACCGACTGAGCCACTCAGACACTATGATAGCTAGCTTTTATTGTCTTCAAATGCCAAGTCTTCAAAATAATAGAGAGTGAACTCAACTGGGACTCAGAAAATAATTATTTTCAATATTATCACTGATATTATTACCATAAACCAGTGCCCTCCTTTGAGGAAAAGATTTAGAATTATTAATCTATAAAATTCCCATGAAATGTCCATCAACAAATTGGTCTTGATTTACAGCATTGAATGAGTTTCTCACTAAAGGAAAATTATATGAAGCAAATATTGTAAAATTACAATATTTGTCAATCTACCTTGTTGAGTCTGTTACATGAGGGTCTGCTATACTAATCTATAAATTTTATTTGTAATGCTTAATATTAAAATGTTTTTAAATATTTTAAAATAAATTGAATAAAAAAACTCATACAACTTAACACCAAAGAAACAAATAATCCAATCAAAAACTGGGCAGAGGGGCACCTGAGGGGCTTAACTTGTTGAGAGACTGATTCTTGATTTCAACTACAGCCATAATCTCACACTTTGTGGGATCGAGCCCCACATCGGTCTCCATGCTGACAGTACAGAGCCTGCTTGGCATTCCCTCTCTCTCCCTCTCTCTCTCTCTATTCCTCCCCTACTCATGATCTCTCTCTTACACTCTCAAAATAAATAAATAAACTTTAAAAAATGAGCAGAGGACCTAAATAGATATTTTTCCAAAGAAAAATGCTGATGCCCAATAGGCACATTTTGAAATGCTCAACTTCACTCATCATCAGGGAAATGGAAATCAAAACTGCAATGGGATATCACTTCACACCTCTCAGAACAGTTAGTATAAAAAAAAGGAAATAACAAGTGGAGAAAAGGAACCCTCATGCACTATTGAAATATAAACTGCTACAGCCACTATGGAAAATGGTATGGAGGTTTCTCAAAAAATTAAAAATAGATATACCTTACCACCCCATAATTCAACTTCTGGATATTTACCCAGAGGGGATAAAATACTAATTTGAAAAGATATCCCCTTATGTTGAATGCAACATTATTTACAGTACCAAGATATGGAAACAACTTAAAGTCCCTCAATAGATGAATGAGTAAAGTACATATGTGCACTAATCTATAAATTTTATTTGTAATGCTTAATATTAAATTTTTTAATATTTTAAAATAAATTGAATAAAAGAACTCATACAACTTAACACCAAAGAAACAAATAATCCAACTAAAAACTGGGCAGTGTGGCATCTGAGGGGCTTAACTGGTTGAGAGACTGACTCTTGATTTCAACTCCAGCCATAATCTCACACTTTGTGGGATTAAGAATGTGGTGCATGTGTGTGTGTATACACACATAATATTGTATATATGAATTATATATATAATGGAATTTTTTACTCAGCCTTAAAAAAGAATAAAATTTTGCCTTTGACAACAATGTAGATGGACCTGGGGCCATTATGCTAAGTGAGAGAAGGCAGACAGAGAAAGAGGTATACCATATGACTTCATTTCTATGTAGAATCTAAAAAAGAAATGAACAAAAATAGAAATAGACTAATAAACAAATACAGAGAAAAGCAGGTGTTTGCTGGGGGAGGCAATAGGTAAACAGGTAAAACTTCCAGTTAGAAAATAAATCATGAGGATGGAAAGTATAGCATAGGAAATATAATCAATGATATTGTAAGAACTTTGTATGGTGAGATAACTATACTTATGGTGGGTGAGCATTTTGTAATGTATATAATTGTTGAATCACTATGTTATACACCTGGAAACAAAAATATGTCAATTACACTTCGGTAAAAAAAAAAAAAAGACTTTGTTTCTTATAGGAAAAAATTCTTTGTAATATTTCATATTAAAAAATAAAATATTTTAAAATTGACATTCAAGAGAATGTCATTTTTTTCCATGATAATATTTATTGTGCAATAAGAGTTACTACAGAGGACCAAGGCTCGATTAGACTAATTTCTTTTGAATTTCTTACATTTTGTAATTCAATCCATTCTGTGGAAGCATTATATCAGAAGCTATATAATAAACATGAGTTACAGGTAAGGATACAGATGTGGATATCTTAGATACAGGTATAGATATGTTATTTATGTATACACATTTAAGTTACTTTCACTAAGGCTATGAAGGTTATCATTGCTATTAATGCTTATGAAAAATGTGTTGGAAGTAGTATATAATCACTGAGATCCAGGTTTTCCTGGGGGTTGTTCAGGATAAAATTTGTGATTTACTTTAGTTCTCTAAAGAGATTCTTCAAATTGCTATTTCTTATCTTCCCTCTTTTTTTTTCTTTTTTTGGAAGTGCCAGAAGACTTTCCCTCCAGCTTTATTGAAATATAATGCAAAGGAAGACAAAAACCACATGATTTCACACATATGTGGAATATAAGAAATAAAACAGATGAACATCTGGGAAGAGGAGAAAAAGAGAGAGAGAGAAACCATCAGAGACTCCTTAAAATTTTTTTTTGTTTTAATGTTTATTTATTTTTGAGGGAGAGAGAGACAGAATGTGAGCAAGGGAAGGCAGAGAGAGGGAGACATAGAATCCGAAGCAGGCTCCAGGCTCTAAGCTGTCAGCACAGAGCACGACACGGGGCTTGAACTCACAAACTGTAAGACCATGACCTGAGATGAGGTCAGATGCTTAACCAACTGACCCACCCAGATGCCCCAACCATCAGAGATTCTTAATGATAGAGAACAAATTGAGGGTTGCTGGACGGAGGTGGGGGTGGGGGTGGGGGGATGAGCTAGATGGGTGATAGGTATCAAGGAAGGCACTTATTTTGATGAGCACTGGGTATTATATGTAAGTGATGAATCACTAAATTCTACTCCTGAAACCAATATGACACTATATATTAACCAACTAGAATATAAAGAAAAATTGGGGAAAAAATAAAATAAAAAGGCTAAGGAAAGCAATTATAAGTCAAAAGGGAAAGATGAGCGGATATAAAGTAATCGTTTGTAGACTAAATGGAAGGAAATAAGAATCACAAAAGGTTAATAAAAAGGTAAATTATTTTAAGAAGACAAAAAAAGGCACCCTTGTAGTTTGGTCTGGTGGATGTCTAACTCTTGATTTCAGCTCAGGTCACACCGAGCATGGAGTCCGCTTAAGATTATCTCTTTCTCTCTGCCCCTCTGTCTGTCTCCTCTGCTCACTCTCTCTCTCCAGAGAGAAAGAGAGAAAGAGAACAGAAAGAAAGAAAGAAAGAAAGAAAGAAAGAAAGAAAGAAAGAAAGAAAGAAAGAAAGGGAGAGAAAGAGAGAGAGAGAGAGAGAGAGAGAGAGAGATAGAAAGAAAGAAAGAAAGAAAGAAAGAAAGAAAGAAAGAAAGAAAGAAAAAGAAAGAATAAAAGAAAAATATACAATGTGATACTTGATATAAATATACATTGTTAAATGATTACCACAGTTGTGGTAAGACATTTCAGGTCTACTCTCCTGGCAACTTCTAGGTATAAAATACAGTATTGTTAACTATAGTCACCATGCTGATCCTTGTGATTAGATCCTTGTAATTTACCTTAAAACTCTAAGTTTGTATATTTTGACCAACTTCATCAATTTCCCCCACTCCTCTGCCCCTGAAAATCACCAATCTACTTTCTGTTTCTTTCATCTATCTTTATTTTAAATCTTTAAATGTTAAAATCTTGCCAACACTTTTTTTCACCTTGTAGTAAAGTAAAAGACTGATATCAAAAGATGGATATAGATGAACTATACTTTTGACTTTTTTTGTACATTACTCTCCCCCTTAATATTAATCTGTTTTCCCAAAGCAGAAATTGATAATTTCTGGACATTGTGCCATGACTCTGTGTTACAGAGATAGCCTAATCAGATAGAAAATGGAATCAAATATTATTTCACTGTTGGCGCCTGAACAAAGAAGAAGCTATAAATTAAACTGTTGAATCACATAGAATTGCCCACACAAAGTATACTTTAAGGGTAGGAGAAACACATTTTTCTCACATAAATGAAGACTTATGAATTACGGTTTTATTCAATGAGTTAGATGTTAAAAGTGACTGAAATGTTACTGTGTATATTCCAAGTTTGTTCAAGAACGATAATAATACTTTTTCTTAAGAAGTTACATTTTTAGTTCTCAGTAAGTTGCAGGTTTTACATTTATATTTATATTTGAGAAAGAGAGAAAGAGACAGAGCACAAGAGGCAGAGGGGCAGAGAGAGACACACACACAATCCGAAGCAGGCTCCTGTCTCTGAGCCGTCAGCACAGAGTCAGACGCTTGGCTCAAATCCATGAACTAGGACATGACCTGAACCAAAGTCCAACACTTAACCAACTGAACCACCCCGGTGCCCCCAATAATACTTTTCTAGTAGGTATTGAAGCATTTCTCTTATTTAGTAATATTCTAATTAATTAGCATAGTTCCTTATAAAGTTTGTGATCATGCAAGGGCCTCTTCCTGTCTTTCATGCAAAGTAGTCCATCTGATTCTCTTTGGTTACATTGTGTGGTTAGGATGAAAACCTTAGTGCTTACTTAGAAATACCTCATAGGAAACTGCGGAGATGGTAACTGTGCCTATCAGAAACATATATATGACATGTTACATATCACATATGATTACCATATGTGAGGATATGTGACATATTAAAAATGTACTCCTCTAGAGAAAATTGAACCCTCTAATAGGTAGCATAAATCACATATTGACTCTCATCAAAGACGTTTAACTTCAAATATCAATTCAGGAACTCTAAAATAATTTTTTTAATTATTTTCACAGACACTGAAGTCATACTCTTAATTTTTAAAGAAGTAACACTTTAATAAGATACTAATCTCACATCCCAGGAAAGATCTATGGTTTTGTAAAAATTGCCTAATATTGGTTTTTGATCTTCTCTACTTAATATTTGTGTAGCTCAAAAAAGTATCTTGTAACTCTTGTTTAACAGAGTTAGCAGTTACAGGTTTCAATGTTTTATATGATAAAAAATGACATTAACATTACATTAGTTTGAAAAACATAATCAGCACTTAAATTGTAGTCCTACAGATTTATTTGAAGAATTAAGGGATTAATTGGCTGTCTCAGTGAATATAACTGTTTGGTTTTAAAAGTCCAGCAGTAATTTTAAGTGAAATTGATGTGTCTTATTGGAGGCAAGATCTAATCTCATAATAGAAGCATTTTATTTTTGTACTTTAAAAATACTTTGATGGGGCTAAATTAAAAAACTAAAATAACTCCAACTATGTTGTATACTTTAATTTTTGTGAGTACTACAGACATACATTTTATTACACAGTGTCATGGGTTAACATATTTTAAGCAACATCATCAGTATTAAAAGCTATTGTCAACCTGTAATAGGTTTATTTCAACAATTTTCTCTAAAACTCTGAAGACAAAAGAAGATTTGATGTATGGATAAATGGTAGAAAAATGAGATTTATTAATATATTTTATATTTTCATTTTTTTCAAGCTTTATTGAGATAGACATATAATGTGTAAGTTTAAGTTGTACAATGCATTGACTTTATACACTTATATATTGTTAAATGATTATCACACCAGCATTAGTTAATGCCTCCACCACTTTGAATAATTACCATTTCTTTTCGTGGTGAGAAGATTTAAAATCTACTCTTTCAGTGGTGCTTGGGTGGCTCAGTTGGTTAATCTTTTGGCTTTGGCTCACGTCATGATCTCATCGTTTGTGGGTTCGAGCCCAACATCAGGTTCTGTGCTAACAGCTTGGAGTCTGGAGACTGCTTCTGATTCTGTGTCTCTCCCTCTCTCTGCCCCTCTCCTGCTCGTGTTCTCTCTCTCTCTCTCAAAAGTGAATAAACATCAAAAAAAATTTTTTAAATAAAAACTACTCTTTCAGGGGTGCCTGGATGGCTCAGTCGGTTAAGCATCTGACTTCAGCTCAGGTCATGATCTCACGGTTCATGGGTTCGAGCCCCATGTCGGGCTCTGTGCTGACAGCTAGCTCAGAGCCTGGAGCCTATTTCCGGATTCTGTGTCTGCCTCTCTCTCTGACCGTCCCCTGCTCTCACTGTCTCTCTCTCTCAGAAATAAATAAAAACATTTAAAATAGAATAAAATAAAATAAAATTTGAAATTAAAAAAAAACCTACTCTTTCAGCAACTTTCAAGTTTATAATACAATATTTTAAATATAATCACCATGCTATACATTAGATCCCCAAAATTTATTTATCTTAGAACTGAAATTTTGTACTTTTTGTACATTTGCTGTGGCAGTCACCATTCTACTCTGCTTCTATAGTTCCATGAGTCTGGCTTTTTAGATTCCACACATAAGTAATATCATAGGGTACAATAGTCCCCTCTTATCCATAATTTCAGTTTTCAAGGTTTCAGTTCCCTGTGTTCAGCCATGGTCTGGAAACAGAGGATCCTTCTTCTGAAGCATGGTCGGAAGGTCAATAGTAACCTAAGGCTAAACAAGATGTAGATCTCGTTCGCCTCACTTCATCTCATCACACAGGTATTTTATCAGAAGAAGAGGGTGAGTACAGTAATGTATTTTGAGAGAAAAGACAATTCACACAACTTCTGTTACATTAAGTTGTTACAATTGTTCTATTTTATTATTAGTTGCTGTTGTTTATCCCTGTGCCCAAAGTATAAATTGAAATTCATGCATATGTAGGAAACAACATATTTGGGTTCAGTACTATCAGCAGTTTCAGGCATCCACTGAAGTTCTTGGGATGGATCCCCTGTGCAGAAGGGAAGGGACTACTCTGTCTTTCTCTGCCTTATTTCACTTAGCATAATGCCCTCCAGGTCCTTCCATATTGTCCCAAGTGGCAGGACAAATTAAAAGATACTCCTACTTCTTTATATATCCCTAACATAATATTTTGTTTTCATCAGTTAATGGGTAAGATAAATCACTATTGAAAACGGATTAAATAATGGTGAGTTAACTGTGTTACATTTGATTTACATTGAATGTTTCCACAGGACAGGTTTGTATATGTTCATTTGGTTGTAGGTTGCCTAAATAGTCCACATATGCGGCAATAGCCATGCACAACAAGGATATTTCACAGCCAAACATTCTGAGCTCCCTTTTTATGTTACTAGGCAATAGTCTTTAAATTATTTGACAATTTCTGATCAATGGGTTGTATTGTGATCACTCAGATATTCTGTCCCAAAATTCAGACGTTGGTTAACTTTGTGACTTAAGTTTCCTCAAAGTTAAAATAATAAAGTTAGCTTCATGGATGTTAAAACTTCCTTCCAGCTCCAGAACATTAAAAATTAACTGTAGAATTATGTTACGTTACTCTTCTTTCCACCCAAAATTAAAATTATTCTTATACATAGTGAAATGTTGACTATTACTGAAGTGAAAAGACAGAAAGGTAATATCAGCATGACAAAAATAATTTAGATGTAAAATAAGTTAGCTCAATATTTTCTAATTTATATGTATTATTTACAGATAAAATCCATATCTTATTTTAACCTATTTGAGAAACTGTAAAACTATTCTCCAAAGAAATCAAACATGGCTGAAAGGATCAATGAATGAATATTTTTTTGAAAACAAGGAATAGACATGTTTTCCCATCATGTATATTCCTATATAGTGCTCAATATTCTTATCATGAAAAAAATAATTTACATATTTTATAATTTTAGTTTGAGCACAGTAAACAAAACTGTCATTTTTCTGGTCAAGTCAGTTTCATGATGACTGTAGCAAATGAAATTCATCTATTTGCTATCTCTATTTGAATAGAGATTCAAATGTTTTGTATGTATTTGCTCATTTAGGAATACTAATCTTTGACACCATTACAATGATAAAATAATTTCAATACATAAACTGAACAACTGAACTCTAAATAGGAAGTTTGGACATTTGGGGTATCCATTTTATATTTTTGTTTTGTTTTCCTAATTCAATTCTAATTGGACAGAAAAAATACATTTAAGCAACAAAAGAATAATTTAAGTGATCTAATCTACACTTGAGTGCTGAGAATTTTTTGTTGCTTTCTATAGTATCCTTTATTTACTACAGTCAGTGCTATTTAAGATTTTTAAGAATCTTCATCTCTGGGTATACACAGTATTGATTAACTCAATTCATGACAATGACATAAATAGGCCAAATTTAGCCTGAAATAATTAAATCAGCTTCTACTAAGCTCATCACAAAGTAAGTGATCAGATGCCTTTTGTATTAATGTTAGTAAAGTAACATAGCTCAAAAATATCTTCTAGCCTAAGAGTATTTTCAAACCAGTTAACATTTTGATTTATGAGCTGATGATGATAGGTTTCCAACATTATATACTATATTTGGGATAGAGTAAATTCCCTGGATCTTCATGTACCAGTTCCCTGGGTCAGTTTGAAAAGATTCTTGGGACAGATCCTCGAAATGAGGCATAAGGGAGAATGTTAGTTATGCAAGGCATTCACAAATGTATGCAGTGCCACTCGTTGACATCTACAAAGGGTCCATTTTATAAATTGTCAAAGAAGCCATTGTGACAGAATGACACCAGAGAAGAGCTGTCAATTCTATTATTAAATTGACATTCCGCACAGGCTGCATTCAGATGGAGACCCTTAATGAACTTAGTCTCCTTTTTTCCCCTACACCATTTAGTGTCTTCTTTCTTATCTGCTCTTCAAGTAGACATCAGTTTATATTAGTGTTGGATAAGTGAGTCCTATAAGAGGCCATCCTTCTGGTTCACTGACAAAATACCTGGGAAGAGTCTTCACTGTATCTCTGTCGCTCAAGGATGCTACAGTGATTGCTACAGAAACTATGACATCTCCCAGGGTATTGTCAATCAAGCATTTGAGGGTAAAAGCAAGAACAACAACAACAACAACAAAGTGCTTCCAGCAAGATAGCAAATAGTATGGTAATCCTATTTGTGAAAAAAGAACAAGGCATTGTCTTAATCTGCGGAGCTCAACACCCAGCTTTGGAAGTTTTTGACAATGTAAAGCAAAGAGCACATGCCTTCACCAAAACTGAGTGCCTGGTACAAGCTAGTTGTTAATTCTCTTGGGATCTCCATTATTCTACTAGGCATTGGAGACATGTGTGCTAAACCAGCATCCAATGAAGAGAGTGCCCCACCATCCTTGTTCATTTGTTTAATGTAACCATTCTTATTGTTCTATAGCCCCCAAGCTTGGATTTCCCAGGTAGTCAATCTTGCTATCCTGCCTGCTGGGAGTCCTCTATGAAGATGACAAACATGAAGAGATGGGTAACTTTTGTTCTCAGGGATGCCTTGTTGTTGTGAATATCCTGTGACTGACAGCTGTTGGGAAGTAGGACAAGGAGATTTTTACATCTGTTTACTGCCTTGAAGTTTCCCCATTCCTTCTCACACTGGCTATTGTCATGCGTGGAAGAACGAGAATTCCTACCCTTCCAATGCAGATGCCACAGAGCTACAGAGGACAGTAGGGCTAAGAGGTGATCACTACATGAGAAATAAGAAGTGAATTGGGGTCACTGATAGTGGAAAGTTGTGATAGTCTAGTAGAATATAGACATTCCTAACACTAAGAAATCATCTTACATTATTCTCTATATGAAGCAGGAGGATTAAGTACTGTATATTTTCAATATGATATTGGTAGAATGAGATATAGTTTTTTAATTGTGTCCCAATTGTTTTGCCTTAAACTTTGATTTCTTATTACAGCTATTCTTATTAAGGCTAAAAAACTGGCAAGGTGGAATTAAGATTTCGCTGGCAGTAAACTAGAGATTCACCTAAAGTTTTGCATTTTTGAACAGTAATTGTTTTTCTTTCCTTTCTCTCTCTCTCTCTTTTTTTTACTTCTTTGCTGCCTAATTACTGTGACTTTAAATTCCATAATTAGTTGCTTTATTATCATCTATGCTTTACTTTAGATAGGATGGTGTAATAAAATCTGAGGCTTATGTAAAACTTCAGCACAGAAATTATATTACAGAGCCTTCCTGAATGAAGAAACCAAATTGATGAAATTCTCATGCCCATTATGTGGTCTAAAACTTTCTGAAAAATGTTTTACTGTGGCATATAATTTACTCAATGTAAGTGGTTTCTATAGAGCTATTGAAAAGCCTTTCTGTCACTTACTGGCTTTGGGATGATGGGATTTTAAGCCCTTTGATCCAAAGCCTGTGTTTCACAGTCAAGACTAAAAGCCAAGACTAAAGCATAATTGAACTTCCTAACTTAAAAAAAGGATTGAGTTATGGATAGCCTGAGGGAAAAAAATCAGTAGATCTTCAGACACAGAAATATGTGCTAAGCGAACATGAAACCTTGAAATATACACATTAGCTAAAAAAACCAAGTCTCAAGTTCAGTACATCTACCTATTTTTTTTAACTACCTACACATGTTATTCATTTATATACATATATATAAATATTTTCTTTCATGTTATTTTCACAATAAAATTATCTACAACACCTTATTCTGCTTTAGAACAAGAAAAACTTTGAATACTTTTGTAAGGGAGGAAAATTTATTTTTCCTACTACCTTTCTAGGTTTTCTGGCTGTGGCTCCAGAAATTAGACTGTCAAAGGTTAACAGGAGAAAAGCACACAAATGTATTTAATAGAAGTTTGTGTGATGCAGAGAATTCGTAAGGAAACAAAGACCAAAGGAAAGGGTTAAGTCTGAGTGTTTTCATACCAGGTTTGATGAAGAGTGAAAAGTCATAGAAAAATACGATAAGGCCAAAAGGTATGAACGAAGGGCGGTAAACGGGGGGAAACAATGCCTGTTCCTTCAGATTCTTCTTGGCATCCCTTCATCTTTGGAGATAAGGATGTTCCTTTCCTCCAGGTATAGGGAAGGCACCTCTCACATGAGGGTCTTATGACCTGCTTCAGGGGACAAGGGGGAGGTCAGAGAGTTTTCCCTGCACCTGCAATTTCTCAAATTCCTTGAACTTAAATTATTCTAAGTGATAAGTTGCCATATTTTGGGGTAGTGTGTTCTGAACCTCTTTTAACATAATAATTTTAAGCATTTTGAATTTGTGTAAACAATTTTCCTCTTCTTTTTCACCTCTCAATCCCACATGACATTTTATGATCCCATCACTATAAGGGCAATGACTTTTTTTTTTCAATGTTATATTTATTTTTGAGAGAAAGTAATAGAGACAGCATGAGCAGAGGAGGGTCAGAGACAGAGGGAGACACAGAATCCGAAGCAGGCTCCAGGCTCTGTCAGCACAGAGCCCGACACAGGGTTCAAAACCACGAGTCGTCAGATCATGACCTGAGCGGAAGTCAGACGCTTTACCAACCGAGTCACCCAGGCCTCCCTACCAGCAATGAATTTTTGACATAAGGAATCCAATGTTGTTCATTTTAGTCAAAACACAATAATGTAAATAAGGTATAAATTGTATGTGATTTAAATTTACCAGTCAGAAATCAGAAAAAAATAAATAAATTTCCAACATTTTGAATGTTGAATTTATATAAATCTCTTATTCAATTATCTGTTTACTCAGCAAAAATATAATAACATAGTAATAGTTTTATTATTGGGGATACAGCAAAAAAGAAAAACCAACAAAATGACCCCAGCCCTCATGGGGCTTACGATGCAAGTCAAGGAGATATTAACAAACAGTTGTATTATTAGCTGATAACTATAGCACAAAAAGAGGCCATTATTTTAAATAGGGTAATCATTAAAGCCTGAGAAAGCTATTAACTTCTCTGAGAAAGTAACATTTAAAAAAAAAGAAAGAAGACCTAGAGTCAAGTAAAAGACTGAGTCATGTAGGCAATATGTAGAAGGGGTATCCAGTAGAGACAAGAACATGTAAATGACCCTGAGGCAAGAGTATATCTGGCTTGCTTCCAGAAGAGCAAGGGTATAGCTGAAATAGCAAAAGGGAAAGATAAGGAGCATAGAGAATAAGGTCAGAGATATAAAGAGGTCAGGTTATGCAAGGGTTTGTAGAAAATTCTATAAACTTTGAACTTTACTCTGAATGACACTGAAAACCGCTGGACAGTTTTGAGCAGAAAAATGAAACAAACTGATATGTGTTTTGAAGACACTGATGTGTTGTGAATGAACTGGAGAGTTAGCACAAGGCCTGAAACAGGTAGACAAATTAGTTGACTTCTATACTGTAGACTAAGATGGTGGTGCCTGGTGGGTCATGGCAGTAGAAATGATGAGAAATGGTTTAATTCTGGATATATTTTAAATGTAAAGCTAAGAGGATTTGCTTACAGATAGTACATGGAGATTGAAGAGCCATGTGTTTCCCCAAGACCTTTTACCTGAGCAAGGATTGAAATGTCATTAACTGAAACTGGGCTACTGTATAAGGAGCAAGTTCGATGTGTAAGATGAGGCAGTTGATTACAGACATATGATGTTTGAAAAGTCTATTAGATGATTAGAGATATAAACAAATAACTATACGAAACACATGTTCATGGGAAAAGGCTGGTCTAGAAAAACAAATTTGGGAGTTTATTTTTAATATATATATAATATAGTTGGTACATAAAGTCTTAAGACTAAATGAAAACACCTAGAGAAAAAAAAAACATGTATATATGAAATCTAAAGACTGATCTCTGGGGCATTTTGAACTTCAGAAGCCAAGATATAAGGAACCAGAAAGGACTTAAAAGGCGTAGGCAGTAAAATAAAAGAAAAACTAAAAGAGTAGGTGTTCTAGCAGCCAAGTTAAAATATTGCTTCAAGGAAGAAGGATTAATCAACCATGTTAAAAGACTCTTATAGGTCAATAATGAAGATGACTAAGAATCGAATATTGAATTTAGCTATAGGAAGGTGCTTAGGCATCTCAATAAAAGTGCAATTCCAAATGCATCTTGAAGGGTGGGTGATAACTGGGGTACTTTCAAAAAAAATGGGAGGTAAGGAAGTTCCTGCCTGGTTCAGTTGGTGGAGCATACCACTCTTTGATCTTGGGGTCATGATTCTGAGCCCCATGTGGGACGTAGTTTACTTAAAAAACAAAATAAAACAGACAAAAGAAAATGAGGAAAATGTCATTGACATTTGAGAAGTTTGGACCTACCCATAAAACAGTCATGTTAACTAGAGTAAAAAGACTAAGAGATCATAGACAATGCTGACAATAAATCTAGTAATAAATTCATTTGGAGAAAATCAAGTAAGAAAATAGAAATGATCCATATTATCACAACCCAAAAATAACTAATACACAACATGTTTATTTTCTCTTTCCTTTCAAAATAAACTCATCGATGTGGAGTTTTACCAGTTCTTTTTTAAAATTTAACTTTAAAATAAAATGAGATTTATTTATGATGAGCTATAGGAATAAATGACTGGGATAATACAATATATTAAATAAAAAATGCTGACTGAAACACTGCAATCTTTACTTAGTAAACAAAAAAAATTTTAACTTTAAGAACACTTGTTGTGATGAGTACCAGGTGTTAGATGAAAGTGTTGAATCACCATATTGTATACCTGAAACTAATAAAACACTGCATGTTAATGACTTAAAATAAAAACTTAAACTTAAAAACTTAAAATATATAAACATATATTTACATCTAAACTAAAATACAGTAAAAAAGCTAAGATAATAGTAATACACTAAAAATGTAGATAGATAGATACATGGACGAGGTTGATGATACAGAAAGGAGTATTAATAGCAATTGTCTCATAATCACAGGATACTGAGTAAATGTACTTTAATCTTGTTTACTTTTTTACATTTCTGACATTTTCTGCAATAAATATAGTTTTTCTAATTAAAAAAAGGAAAAAAGGATAAAGGAGTCCCATTGCTCTAAAATAAACTATAACTTTTTTCTCATGAGACCTACTCTCCAGGCTCATTTCACACAACTCTGTTTTCCTGGCCCTTGAACACTGTCTGTGCTCCAGCATTAATGAACGGTTTTTAACTTCTTGAACCAAGAATGCGGTTTCATACCTCTGTGCCACTGCAGATACTAGTCTATCAGAAATGTACCTTTTCCCTTTATTTACCTGGTGAACTCACCAGGTGAGTCATCTTTCAAGACTCCCCTCAAATATTTCTTCCTCTGAGAAACATTCCAAGGCAGAATTCTGACAATGTGTTTTCCTCTATATTCTTTGAATTGTTTCTTACGGTTCTAGAATGTAAAACAGCTCATTTCTACCCACTTCATCACACCTACATGTGTCAAATTGAGAACATGAAAAAAACAGGGAAAAGTTCTCTTTATCAGGTTCACTGCAAAAGTTGTTAGTGACAGCCACATTACCTTCCTTTCTTTCCTTTACCTGGACTCTTGGCCTTAGAATGCATATGGCTGGCCAACACATAGAGGCCTTTAAACATTAAAAAAAATTTTTTTAATGTTTATTTATTTTTTGAGAGAGAGAGAGAAAGAGAGAGAGAGAGAGATACAGAATGCAAGTGGGAGAGGGGCAGAGAAAGAGGGAGACACAGAATCAGAAGCAGGCTCCAAGCTGTCAGCATAGAGCCCCACGCAGGGCTTGAACTCATGAACCCTGAGATCATGACCTGGGCCAAATTTGGACCCTTAATTGACTGAGACATCTAGGTGCCCCCCCCCTTTTTTTAATTTTTAATTTTTGTTTATTTTTGAGGGAGAGAAGAGACCTTGTTAAAATCATGCCTTGAATTTACTTGGTCTCTGCTAAAAGAATTCATTCCAACAAATTTCAAATTTAAGAAGCTGAGACTTAAGATATTGCCTTTAAAATTGTCATGTACTATGCCAGCCCGGTTTCCTGACTACCTCTCATATCAGAAGCAAGATGTAATTCACAAAAATCAGGCTCCACCAAACTTGTATCAAAAGTGGGATTTTACTTTTGTTGACTTATTAGTGTTCAGGACATCTCATAAGAAGTGTTTAATTATTACTTGTCCAACTCTTTTAGCATGCTTACAGAGTCAGTATTTAGGTACATGTTCAAAGAAAACATTCTTGAGTTCCCTTCTGACTTGTTCACATTTAAGATGTGGTTTTGCTTGTTTTCTTATCATAGTAGTTACTGTGCAATGACAAAGAATGAGATAGATAAAGAAGAAAAGGAAAATAAAAGCTTGCAGCTTGTTCTACTTTTTCATGCCCCAAGGCCAGAGAAGCATAAAGAAAATATAAAGAAGATGCCCTATATATGTGCATATACTTTTATGACAATAGTTATCATTTTCCATTTTTGTAATTTATTTCCATGCATTTCTCTACTCTTGAGCTGGGCTGCTTAGGATAGGACCGGTGTTACTCATTTCTATATTCTTGGTAACTAGATAACTATGGTCATTAAAGAAGTGTTTAATAAATGTTTTAAAATAAATAAATGCAGGCATGGATGAATATTAAAATATTAAAGTGTAGCTCCTGTCTTTAGCTAAAGGTATAGCTCACAATTATAGGACTTAAAATAAATGTACAAAAAACTACATGGCAAACAAAAAATGATTAATAACTACAGATAAAGGTACAGATTTATCTCACAAATTATTTTTCTATATATTACTCTAATACAACAAGACAGACATTTTGATCTAAAGAAATCTTTATCATCCTATTGTTAAATACCAATACAACAACACACATGAGATAGGAGATATAAATGTGGAAAAGTAGGGATGGCCACACTAAAAAGTAGGAAAGGGAGAAGATTGAAAAAGTGAGAGATAGGAGTTATTATTGAGGGTATATACTGGCACAGGCATTCTGGAAGTAATTGGCAGCACTTAGTAAAATTATGTGGGAGTATAGCCTTTGACCCAGGGATCACGGTTCTGGATGCATGTCTCAGAGAAATTCTCCCATGGCTTGTATGAGTGCAAGGGGGCAGATATTTACTGTGGCTTTCTTTGTAAGGGCAGGGAGACACAGGCAACTCAAAGAGTGGTTGAGTAAAATGTGGTGTGCACATACTTGTGAAATGTTACACACCGACTAGATGTGCATGTAAAAAAAAAATAGTTCTTAAAAGCAGCATTGAATTAAACAAAAAATAAAAAGCAGACCAAGATTTATAGCTCAAGACCATATAGGAAAATATAAAACACCTATAGATTAATTATACATATTTTATAAAATTATATGAATATTTAAAGACCTATCAAACACAGTAGAATGGGGTTCAATTGACGGGAACGAAAATAGAGTTCAGGAGTGAAGGAAAATAGAACAAGTACACACACTGAAGAGCAGTATAAGTAACTCAACTTCTTATGTATGAAAGATCTTGTTTTTATAAGTGGGAAGTAGGATGAGAAAGTTTTAATAGTTAACAAGTAAAATTTATTTGAGCAACCAAATGATATTTAAAATTATTGCAAATTTGAGACAAATTTTTAAAATATATTTCTCTTTGTTTATGAAAGTTTTACTTTACATAACCATTTCTAGAATCAAGTAAAAAGATTCACAAATCCCTTTAGAATATTTGTACTCCTTCAGTTTTTAATATTTTATTTTTTGTGAAATCTGCACTATTGTTTGTTAGGCACTATTCATGTTGTAATAACAAAGTAAATGTACATGTAATATTTAAAAAGATACCCAAAAACGGAGAGGAGTTAGTGTGAAATTCTGAAAGGTTATTTTCTAGAAGTCCTGTCTTGACAATTTACAACTCCTTATTGAGAAAAGAAACAGACTATCTGTTAAAGAGACCATAAATGTAATAAACATGTATAACATAGACTGAAGGACAGCAAACAGCCTATATGCATGCAGATACCAAGGACTCAACATTTATAATTACTCTGGGTGTTAAGATTTCACTACTTTAAAATGTTATAGTCAAAGTAATACAGGTTAATGGGACAGATTTAACAGGAAAAATGCATATAACTAATTCCTAAGCACCTAGTTATGATCAATAAGGAAATCTTTTCACGATTGAGTCATAATACTAAGCACCTGTAGATTACAATGGAAAGAATATTGATTCAAAGAAGCTGTCTCAGCTGTTTATGCAGGTTACTGACTCTGCATTTTATACATGTGGATCACAGACTTCTTATGACGATGACCTAAGCTAATACATGTAAAGAGCTTAGTATTCTTGGTACAAAGTAACACTGTAGATGGTCTTATTCTATGAGCCTTTGTTTCCTCCTTTATAATATGAGGATAATACCTTGTGAACTTTTTCCTCAACCTTAATATGGAAGAATAATATCTAACTCACTCACAAGATTACCAGGAGAATAAGTGTTTATTTAGGGTAGTCTGGGATGACCTAAGAGAATGATGTTTCAGCAGATACCCAAAAGTAGGGAGAAAAACAGACCTGCTGATATCTTGCAGAATAATATTCAAGCTAGTACGAAAGTCCTCAAGTACGAGTTTTCATTGCATGTTACAGCGACAGCAATTAGACCAGCATCACTACAGCAGAGTGAGAGAGGAGGAAACAGGATAAAATCAGAAATGTTGAGGACCAGAAAACATAGGACTCTATAGATCTTTTTAAAGACCTTACTCTGAGAAAGACAGAAAGTCATTAGGGGGTTTAGAATAAAGTAGGGATTTGATCTACTTGAGTTGCAAAAGAAGCATTCTGATGTTCATTTTGAGAATAAACCAAAGGAGGCCAAGCACTGAATCAAGGAGAAACATTAGTAGTCTCAACAACCAGTAAGAAATAATGACAGAGACGGGGAGAAGCAGAGGGATTTTTTTTTTTAAGTTTATTCATTTTGAGAGAGAGAGAGAAAGAGAGACAGTACATGAACAAGGGAAACATATTTAGAAGTCATGAATTTAAAGCAGTCTAGGCTTTTTTTTTTCTCTAGCCATATCATTTGCAAAGTTTTGGGTGAAGGCAAGGCAGAGTTGAATTCGGCTACATTTAAAGCTTTTCCAAGGGAACATTAAAAAACAAAAGGAACAAATGAGTTAATAGAATTTGCAAATAAATAAACATAATAATGACCCTAGGATCTAGAGAGATAAGAAAGTAAGAACATAAAGGTGTTGAGGGCTAGTGAAAAGTTGGATAATGGATTCTAAGTCCCAATGAAGTTGAAGAATAATATGAAGTGGGATATTATATGGAGTGGCTAGAAAGAGCTAAGAGTCAGAGGGAAAGATGTTCAAATTTGAAATTTTGGGTGATCATAAAAACCAAGTAAATAGGGGCGCGTGGGTGGCTCAGTCGGTTAAGCGTCCGACTTCGGCTCAGGTCATGATCTCATGGTTCCTGGGTTCGAGTCCCACGTCAGGCTGTGCTGACAGCTCAGAGCCTGGAGACTGTTTCAGATTCTGTCTCCCTCTCTCTCTGACCCTCCCCTGCTCATGCTGTCTCTCTCTGTCTCTGTCTCTCTGTCTCTCTCTCTCTGTCTCAGAAATAAATAAAACATTAAAAAATTTAAAAAGAATAAAACCAAGTATATAATCATGGGAATGAACGGTGGAGATAGAATGGGGGACAAGACAACCTTGCGGAGAAAAATAAAATCAGATACCAGAAAGGCTAGAATATTGAAAGTACCATCAGCATAGATATTAAAATTGCCAAGAATTAGGATGCCCCCAATGCTGAAGTGACAGGAAATGCAGTCTTCAAAGAGTAAAAGAAGTGACCAGAATGTGGCATCTGTGTCATGTTAGATTATGTTACAAAAATAATTTCTTTATCAGCTCGCACTGTGACTCCCATAGTATGTGTGTGCCAGGTGGAAGATGGGTTGAGTGGATGCTGCTCCACACAGTCATTCAGGCAGCCAGGCTGCCAGAGGCTCTCCACGCTGACATTATACCATATGGAACTCAGGTTCTAAGTTTGCACCAAAGGAGAGAGAGATAACTGAAGGAGTCCTTGACAGAGCTCACTACCCCTTGGCACAATCCGTATGCCAGATCCTGTCACATTGCCTTGCCGATGTGAAAAGGGATAAGATAAGTATGGAAGCACACAAATACTTGGTGAGCAACAAATGTATGAGACACATGGTATATGAAGATAACTGGTATAAAGACAGGTGGTAGATGGTTTATTCCCCATAATGCTGCCAAAGTAATATTTCTAAAATGCAAATCTCACTATATACTTGGCTACTAAGAATCCTCCAGTGAGCATATTTCCCTGTATGTAAATTTTACCTCAGTTGAAGGAGGGGTAGGAAACCGCTCCTAGTGGCTTCCTCTAAATTTTAGAATAAATTTCAGACTCCTTGCCTTGGCAACTAGGAGCTTTTGTGATCTGGCCCTTGCCTACTTCTCCAGTTTCTGTTCTCTCTATGCTTTACTAACTTGTGTTTGGTATATATTTGCCCCATTCACATTTAACTATCTTTTGCCTCAAACTTCAACAGGGTATAGTAATTTCTGGAGAAATTTCCCTTCAATACTCACCCTGCTCCCACATGTCTCTCTTTGTTTGGAATTCTACAGAACCCCAATCTTTTACAGCACTGTCCTATGCCACTGTTGATTCATGTGTCTCTGCCTCCCGCTAACACCCTCAAGGACAGGACCATGTATAATTTGACTTTGTATACCCCATGATTAAAAATTACTGGTACACACAGTTAACAAACATTTGTTGAATGAATGAATATGTATGTGTCTTTGTTATGGTTTTATTTATTCCTATGGCTTTTCATGAGATGCAGATTTTTTTTAAAAAATCTGTTTTCCTTTTTAAAAAACCAGCGTGGGTTGTTGTATCAAATGTTACGTTTTATTCCTCAGCATGTCCAACTCTCTGAGCAACCATTTTTCTTTTTGTAGAGCTTAATCTATCTTTGAATAATTAGTATTTAAACCATTAAAGTCCTTCTCTTGGCAAATTACCATGATAATAATAAAAGCACAAAAATGTCTTTTTTTCTGTGCCTTAATAAAACACAATTAAAATTTAATAAAAGCTCTGGATTTCCATTTATCCAATTCTGCACATCCGGAGAGAGGTAACAGAGGTGTTACAACCAGACCAATTAAATAGCCAGTTGTGGTTAAACTCTTTAATTCCCAGAAAGGGGAGGGTAATTCCATACTTAACATTCCAGGGTTGCTCATGGCTTTTTTGAACAAAATGTCCATTTTCACTCAGTCCCGTCCATAGTTCAGTATGTTGCAAAGATTTCTTACTTTATTATATTTGTTAATATTAAAATAACGTTTCTCTCATGTTCTCTTGGTTGTTCTTTTCTTCCAACAGACTCATGTCTAAACACCATCATTTTAAAATGCATTTGACTTTACATCATTTACCACCACTGCCACTACAGAGAAGGAGACAATCTGAAGTGGAATATACACCTTTAAATGGCTAGACGTCACTTAAAAAATACAAGCAGCAGCAATAATATTTTCCGAATATCTAAGAGATTCAAGAAGGATTTTTGTAGAAGTATGCAAACATTTTCCCTTCTATAAGATTTAAAAAATTGTTGGAAACATTAGTGAAAATTGAATTAACATGTGCTACGTGCATTTTGGCATTCCCCCAAAATAACTGAGGCTCGTTCCCTTCGTTTTATTGAAGACAATCAGGCTACTCTGTCAGGTATTTTCTGACAGAAGTCTGTGAACTAATAATTACTATTGTAAACATACATATCCACTGAAATCTGAATGTTTGCTAGGTGTGTAAATCTGGTGAGATTTAAATCTGTAGTTTCAGAACCACTGCTGGAAAGCGGAAAGAGGCAATTAGAAAATGTAAGATGATTTCCTTCCTTTATCTCCATTAGCTGGTGGTTTGTTTTGATGAAGTTTTAAACATAACTTACCGTCACTTAATAAGACACTTAAAATTCCAACATGAAAGATATGCTTCCTATTTCAAGCCCAATAAATCATAGTTACAGCTTTCATTTGAAGCATTTATGTGGCAAATTTAGAAAAGCCTGTTGAAACCTAATGGTAGTTTTTTGTTTGTTGGTTTTTTAAATAAAACCTTTTTGTGGCCAGGAAAAGCAAAACTGGAGTTTTTGAAATGTAATCTTCATAGAATTATGGTGATAATCAACAGATTAGTTTTTTTTTTAAATTTGAGGGTCATACATATTTGACAGGTTTGTATACTCAAGCGTCACACATTTTTTTCTTTAATAGTATTGTCAATCACCAATGTTCTTATTCTCTGAAAAGATGAGGGCTCAATGTTTTTAAAAAATAATGATAGGGCATGTAACATGTGTTTTTTAAATCTTTGTTTGATTATGCTATGAATTTTATTTCTTATAAGTGCTGATATTACTTAAGAGGTACTGTTGGCAGATTAATACATTGGAAGAAAATTATAGATTATTTAGAAACTAATGAAAATGTTGTCATACATTTAGTAGCTAATAAAGTAATTAAAACTCTTTCACTGGCTTTCATTTTTTAAAGTGTGCTATTGAAACTTTTAATGTTAATTCCAAAGAAAGGAAAATATTATGACATGCATTTTACTGCCTTTCCATCTGACTAGAATTATTTTAGAGCTGGTTTAACCATATCATCTAAAACATACCAGCTCGAGTTTCTCTCAGGCATTTGTATTTAGTTCTGAGTGCTTAATTTTTTAATTTACACATGGTAAAATTTTACTTGGGTTATGTTTACATGTATACCTGGGCTAACATTTTAACTACATTATCTGCATGCCTAAGCTAACATGTCTGTTCACCCAGAATGGTTTAAATAATTTTCTTTTAGACTCAGGACTCCTGTTTGGGAAGGAAAGGAAAGGTAATGGAATGCCTGAATTTTCAGGATCATTTTAATAGACACTGTTGCATACTGAAATAATCTACATTTCCCTTACGATTAGCTTGTAACGTGTCGTGACACACCTTTTTGACATTTTCCAATACAACAATTTCAAGATGAGACAGATTTCTTTGCTTGTATTTTGTAGGAGTTAGGCAACTTGAAATTTTCCAACTGGCTATTTTTTGCTGCAATCTGGTTGTTCTCAATGTTGGCTGGGGAGCTTTGAAAGCAAACTGAAACCCAGGCCTCACCCCACACCAAATGAATCAGAGCATCTGCGGGTGGGGACAAAGGAGAGAAACTAACTAAACAACACAAGGAGTGTTTAATGTGTCATGAGCTAGAGAACCCCAGCAATAGAACCTCTGTGATATTTTCTTGGAAGTAGCAGTACTATCTGCATGTTTGCATGAATAGTTCTTGATAACTATTTTAGTTTTCAGGAAGGGAACTAAGCCATCTCTACCACAGATCAATGTGAACAAAACAACATGTACAAAATATAATCATGACAACAAACTGGGGTATTTTTTAAAAAGGAAAAGCTTTCAAGCAAGCATATTATGCCTCCTTTTCCTTTTGCTAATTCATTGTTCTCATCTGCAGAGTTTAAGAAATATTTGTAATTCTACTAACTGTCTTATCTATAGGGAATTTGCAGTGCAGCCGGGGAGAAAAGATTATATTGAGTATATTTGGTGCCCTGCTCAGGTGTCCTCCAATAGTTCTTGCTAGTTCTATACTAGTTTGCTGGGAATGATTCACACCTGAGGCAACATTCTTCTGAGGATGGGTCTGTGGACTTCCTGATTGTGCCTGAGATTTTACACCACCAACATAACCCCCCCCCCCCCATCCTCCTTTTCACAGCCCATAACCAATCACTGGTGCAACATACAGAAGTCCAGCTCTATAAACATCACACAGAACAATCTTGGGAGAGCAATGTACACTCCAGAACACTTCATGGTATCAGGCTGAGGCTCAACTTCACCTGACCATACCCTAGCTTCCCTTCTTCCTACCTGTTTGCAACCTTAATCACTTACAGGTGAATCAGACTCAGGTGTGCAAGCCAAATCAAAACTATGAGATCATCTCACATAAACAAGTATGGAACAAGAACACAATAATATTGATAATGAAAGCTTACATAAAGTGTACCTACATTGCACCATGCAATTACTTTTATCCTTATAGTAGCTATTATTATCACTGCTTCCTCCCCCCAATTTATAGATCAAGAATCAGAAGTTTTGAGTGGGCAAGTGATTCCGCAAGGCTCTCAGCTAACCAAGGAACCAAAGCCTGCAGTTTTAACTTCTCTATAAATTCAATGCTTAAACACTAATCAGTATAGACTCATATAGCATAGTGATCAATGGAAACCCTGAGTATAAAGAGCAGAGATTGAGATCAAACAGAACTGTACTCTTGCCATTGACCAATTATCAGTTGTGCTCATTAGCAAAACTACTTAAGTCTGCAACTGCAATCATCTCTATCTACATTGTCAGATTTTTTAAGATTCTGTGAGGCTCTTATTCAAAGTTCTTAGGATAGGAGATACTTAAAATAATAATTACAAAATCCCAGCCATTTCTTAGAGTAACAGAATAACTAAAATTTTAGCCACTTGGCCAACATAGTTAGATATATAATGTTTCTTGGAGAAATAAAGTTTCTTCTTTTTTAATGTTTATTTATTTTTGAGAGAGAGAGAGAAAGAGCAAGTGAGCAGGGGAGGGACAGAGAGGGAGAGAGGGAGACAGAATCTGAAGCAGGCTCCCAGTTTTGAGCTGTCAGTACAGAGCCTGACTCGAGGCTCAAACCCACAAACTACGAGATTGTGACCTGAGCTGAAGCCAGACTGTTAACCGTTGAGTCACCCAGGTGCCCTGGAGAATTGAAGTTTCTAAACCAGAGATTTATTTGTTGTTTACTGTCTATTTGTTTATTGTGGAGAGAATTATATAGGAATAGCTAGAATTACATAAATTAATGGGTACTTAGTTCACCCAGGTCCTGGGGCATAGCAAACACTAAATGATATAATTTCCTTTGCTAAAAAATGGCTTTATCCATATGGATATAAATGATTACAAAAAAATAAAAGTGGAAGAATAAGTAAATCTTCTGTACAAAAGAATTGCAAATAAGTTATGTAAATACTCCTCCCTCAAGAGATTTTTTACCCATTAAGTGTTGGTTATACTTAGAATACAGTATAGAAAGAGGCGGGGGGGGGGTAGCTTTATTGTGAGGAAAACTGGCAAACAGACCTTGCCAACACTACTTCAAGCCACGTGATTAAGGTTAACATTATCAGTGAAAACATATGTTGATAGTCTCTACCCTTGATGTGATAAGAATAGCAGTTCTTCAGTTTATCCCCCAAAAATCCATAACCCCACTCTAACCATGAGAAAAACATCAAAATACCTGAACAATATTCAAAAAAACTGCCTAGGTCTTTAAAAACAAAGAAAGTCTGAGAGTCACGATCTAGGAGCCTAAGGAGTCATGAAAACTGCATGTAAAGTTGTAAAGACTGTTTTCACAGGAAGTATCCCCAAATGTCAGATATTTAAAGCATAGAGTTGTGAGTAAAATTACTAGTTGGCCTATATCTTATGGGTAGCATTTTGCTGGCCAGCATTGAGAATGAATCTATCTATTGGCAGTGGAGAGAGTCAATAAACTCCTCAAATGTTTTGTATTAAATTTTGAAATTTCTTTTAAAATACATAATGTAGGGGTGCCTAGGTGGCTTAGTCGGCTAAGCGTCCGACTTTCGCTTAGGTCATGATCTCTCGGTTGTGGGTTCGGGACCCGCGTCGGGCTCTGTGCTGACTGCCAGCTCAGAGCCTGGAGCCTATTTCAGAGTCTGTGTCTCCCTCTCTCTCTGACCCTCCCCTGCTCACGCTGTCTCTCTCTCTCTCCTAGAAATAAATAAAAATATTTTAAAAAATAAAAATAAATAAAAATTAAAAAATAAAATACATACTGCAATACTTTTAACTGACAATACTTTTAATTCATGAAGTACCACACGTCAGGGATTATGCCAAATCCTTTACAAGTATTATCTTGTTTAATCCTAAAGAACTATATCAATAAAAGATGATTATGCCAATTGTATGAGGAAGCTGAGGATTTATTAAAGTTAAATATCTACCTCAAGATTCATGCATCCAGTAGGTCAAGAAGTTTGATTCCATTCTAAGTGTATTCTCCAGTCATTGCACATTTTACTGTTTCTGAGAAAGATGCTACACATGAATCTCTTAGGGTCCTTCTTTAATTTAGGTTTTTAGTCAACAGTTGAGGTGGTTTTTTGACATTTGTAAGCTGTAGACATTTCCACTGTAAAAGCTCTAGTTTACTTCTGTATTGAAATTAGAAACAGATTTGTTTGATGCCAGAAGACCAGAGCAGTTTAACATTGAGACCTAGGGACACTCCTTTCAGCACTTTTTTGAAACCATACCTTATCCCTAAATATCACTTTTTCCCTAATGAAACGCCGTCCATAAAAATGATGCAAAGGACAAATGAAGGGGTTGGGCCATTTGCCAGACTGCTTTTTGGTGGAAGGATTTGTATCTGCGCAGGATTGCCTTGAAGATGTACAAAGTCACAGGACCATCCTCTGCCTTCTCCCATTGTGTCCTTTGCTCCTTTCCTTTCTCTCTCTCTCTATTTATTTATTTTGTTGTTGTTGATGATGATGATGGGTCCTTCTTTATCTCTTTTAATATTTATTTTTTTCCCTTTACTCTTAGTCCCTTTCCTTCTTTTTTTTTTTTCTTTTTCCCCCATTACCTTCCCTTGGCTATTAATTTGGTTGACTCTTCCCCTCCCCTGGAGGGTAAGGAAAGCACCCACGGAGCTCAGAGTTGGAGGAGGATTTAGAATGAAGCGTTTTAAGATAATACCTTTTCACCTACACTTATTTGACCCTTTTGTGTAAGCTATGTCTTCTAAACATCCTTTTGGCCTCAAGGTTAAAACAAGTACAAAAATCCATTTCAATCCTTTCTCACCTCATCTCCCCCTACATCTTCCTGCCAAAAATATTGGATACATAGCAATAACACCTATATTTGTCATTGTCAAATTCATATTATTTTTTCCATTTAACAGTTATTAAATAATAGTTACCAGTTTTGTTTATATTTACCAGGCAATGACAATGTTAGCTAAAATGTAGCTAAGACCATTTTAACTTAATAAAATAAATTTTAAGTTATTTATGCATGACTCTGGTTTAGGATGTAGTTTTTCTGATTTAAAATATTTTTCCAATTTTTTTATTCTGATATTTTTCATCTCACATATGATGGTTACTTTAGAAGTTGTATGAGGAAAAAGTAAATTAATAGAGTAACTTACCAATACAGGATATTAAAGAGGCTCTAGTTGGACATGGAGGGAATAATTAATTGTATCTATTAAGACATCTTTATTCACACCCACTCAGAAAGATATACATCTATACACACATACCATAGGAAACAAACACGTACTTACCCAGTGATGTAGCCTCAGTCCTTCACTGAAGAGCTTGCTACCCCAGCTGCTGCAGGTATGTCAACAGTTTTCACAATGCTCTTCAGGGATCACCTCAGACCCAGAGTCCAGCCACTTAAGGGCATCTTTCCCGAAGGTCATGTTCCTACTCCCGAGTGGGCTACATTAGCCAATGACTGGAAGAGGTGGGAATACAAAGGTCTGGCCATCTTGACCCAGCTCAGGGCTACTCTGAAAGGCATTTAAGCTCCAAAACCACTTGTGGGCTCAGCCGAGATGCGCTGGGTTTGATTCGCTGGGTTTTCAGTGCAGCCTGGCTTTCTCCTCGGCCCAATCTGCTTCCTTCCTTTCCTTTCCACAGGTGTAGATGTGTTTAGGTCTGCACTGTGGTTGGCTTCTTTCTTTGCCCAAACCTGCTTCCTTCCCCTTGTTCCCACAAGTGTTGGTCTGGGTGCTCTCTGTAATAATATCCTGCATGCTCAACACCTTTTCAGAGTGTGTTTTCTAGGAAACAAACAATTTCCTAATACTTTAATTCTCTTATATTTAAAATAATTTAAGCAAATTATTTTTAAAATGTTGTACATACTTTTTAAAATTAAGTCTTCCCTAGTTGCAATGAACTCCGTGGCCTTCACATAATTCAAGGTAATTAAAGAGACATTTCCATAACCTATAAAAATCAATCATCAAATATTGTAAAATTCATGCACAAGTACAAACAATTTTACCCATGAGGATAACAATTCCATGAAAATAAAGTCTGGGAAATGAATAAAATGGAAGAAAAAAACCCTACAGTGAATGAATATACAATTCAAAATTAAATGTTTCAATTAAATTGGAAGTTATATTTTTACCAATAGAAATTGGAAGTACAATGTATCTCCACTCTTTCAAGGAGAGAAATAAAGGTGAATGTGAGCTGAACAACAACAAAAACAAGTGGAACTCTGATGCCAGGGATTCTGTGGTGTATAGTCCCCGACCTTCAGATCCAAAGGGGTAGGATACCTTGACACTCTCGGTATGCCTGAAGCAGGCAGCAGCTGTTTCTAAATAACTGCAATTTGCTACACCGCAGAAGATAATATAAATTTCTCTTCAAAAACGTTTTCAGAACGAAGTAATTAAAATTGCTTATGTCAGTTAGTGAGGTCTAGAAATGAAGACCAGTGTAGAGAAAATAAAAGCACGACAAGTGTAGGGATGGGTGTGGGAGGGAGATCTTTCTTCAAAAAAGAAAACAAAGGCAGTATTTTCTTTGCTATTCAAATGCTTTTCCCAATCATCATCATGCCATCTCACAAAAATGTTCCTACAGTGAAATCCATGGACACCATTGTGTTTTATCACCCTTTTCGACTTTTAAGTTCCTTGTGTTTTTAGAGGCACTTGGGATTACAAACAACAACAACAACAAAACAATGCTTGGAAGAAACATTAAGGTATTGTATAATCCTTTAAGCATTTTTGCATTTGAAGTCCACATTTAGTACTGACCCTCTCATTACAGATACTATAATAGGAATCATGTCAAAAATATATTTATACTTTTTAAGGTGCCCATTTAAAGAAACCTCTCCCCAACCAAAAAATAAAATAAAATAATAAAATAAAATAAAATAAAATTACGGTGGCTTCTCTGAAATCTGATTAAAATGCATTCGGGTGTGGCCTGGGCTACTTTATCAGTTAGAAATGCAACTCTGGTAACTCCAGTCTTAAAATGTAGACAGGACCATGGATTTTGATAGATGGGGACAAATTGGAAATAATTCATTGATTCATTTTGTTATTTAATACCAGAACTAACAATACTGACTAAAGCGATTTCAGATTTTTATAGTCTTTTTCTACAGCAAGTTTTCTCTTTGTGCTTCTTAAACTGCCCTCCTCACAATCAATCTCTATTTGAATAGGTGAAGTAAAAGTTACTAGAAAGTGGACACTGATCAAGTGCTGATGGTCAGAGAGAGGAGAGAGTTACAAGGGATAGTATTTGGGGGGGAAAATGGAGACAAATATTCAGTGAGAGAGAAACTCATTGTTGTCTAACTGAATTTGGTTAGCCATGGTATTTTGGTTTCATCTTATATAAATAAAAGATTAACTACACTTTTAATCTCTATAAGTATTTGGGAGGAAAAAAATGAGAAAGGGAAAAGCAGAGAGAGAATGGAGTAGAGATAAAGAGAATCAGAAAATCAAGAAAGCCTAGAGTCAGATATGTGAACATAGCTTAGTTGTTTAAGCAAGAAAGATGTATTTTGTTTGTTAATACCAAGTCTATCACAAATTGGGAAAGAGTTCTTCCTGTGTCATCCTCATGCAGGGAAGAGCATGCACTCTCTAGAAGAGGGATAAGGTTAATGGCACCTCAGCTTTTAAATATGTCTGTTTACATTTGACCAGCCAAAGTAATTCATGTGGTCATGCCTAATTCCAGGGGGCAAGCTTCCTGTGTGTACAGGGAAGCAACAGCTAAAATCTTTAGTGAAAAATTTAGTGCCTACCACAGCTTGGTTATTTTCAAATAGGAACATGAGATTGCATACACACACACACACAGAAGCACATACATGAACACACACGGTTAGATAGTTAGATAGACTGATAGGTTGGGGATGATCTAAACAATTTGTTAAAACAAGACAACAGGCCCAAATGGAGTTTCCCATGCTAAGCCCCACATCACCAAAACAAGACTATAATTACAGTTTGGCTTTCCCAGAAATGGAATCTTAAATCAATCAAGTAGAAATTGCCTGTTCAGCACTAGTTAGGTCATCTGCCTGCTAGACCCCTGCATTTTCCTAAAGGAGAGTGACCTTGCAATAACCAATCTGCTTTTTTGCCTCATATAACTTCTTTGTTTCCTCTTCCTTCTGCCTAGAAAAGCCTTCCATTTTGCACAGGTCCTCAGAGCTCCATTCTATCTGCTAGATTAGATGCTGCCCAATTGGAATCAGTTTTTGCTCAGATAAACTAGAAACATGTTTAATATGCCTCAGTTTATCTTTTAACAATCTAAATCTATTTCCCGGCACACTGCAATTGCATTTGCTCTAGAGTTATTATCTAACAGGAAATTTGGAAAATATGTGTTTTTTTCTGTGGAGTACAAAACAAACAACAATGAACCTGTAAAGGGGATTAGGGAGGGGTGACTTGAATAGCTAATTGTGTTATCAATATTTCATAAGTGGCTTTTTACAGAAAATGTCCTTGCAGACTTTTTTTTGTCTTTCTTAAATCAAGAGTGGGTGTCAATATATATATTTGAAGGGATTCTGTCTAAAAGTAACAATCCTACAATCTTCTCCTTTAAATATTAATAGTTTTGCAGCTCTTCAGTGTAAATGATATTTTTCAATATTGCTGTTAACATTCTCTGAAAATTTAGTAATAAATTTCTGGTATCTTAAAAAATTTATTTCAAGATAAACATTTTTAAACTTTTACTGTGATACAGTTTATCTACAATACATTGCTTAATTGGGGTTTATAACATTAATAGAAATTATAAAGTGGAATTTGAGAGTATATAAATGTTAATAGGAAAGCAAGGAATCATGTACATTTTTTAAATAATGGACAGAATCAAATGGCTGGTTCAAGCTGGCCCACATATCAAACTCTAATTTATAAAATCTAATCTTAAATTTAATTATTTGAAGAGTAGAGCTTTAGATATGCTTACCCCTCAGTCCTAGAGTTTAGGTAATATGGAGAAAAAAATTATAATTTAAAAAAATTCTTATTTAAGTAATCTCTGCACCCAACATGGGGTTCAAACTCATAACCCAGAGATCAAGAGTCACATGCTCTTCCAACTGAGCCAGGTAGGAGCCCCAAAAGTTTTATAATTTTATCAAAAATAGATGTAAACTGGGTCAAGTTAATAAGTTATTCTAAAGAGTATGACTGCAAAACTGCAAATGAAAACTGTTCGTAAGATTATTTTAGGATTAAATTTATTTTTAATTAATCCATATGTGAATAAATAAATCATAGATCTGAGACACTAAAATGTACACACATAAACAAACCTTATTTAGTATTCTTTGCTAGAAATGAAAATATGAGTAACATTACTTTTTTAGATTAAAAAAACTAACAAAAGCAAGTATTCTTAATTGTAGTTTTCCATTACATTATACATATGTTTAAGAAAACTTAGAAATTATACATTCAGAACAGAAGCCCTGATTTGAGGAATGAGCATTTGTTGGTAGTCTCATCTATGCTTATTTCAGTGAAGCAATCATAAAAGAAAATTTGGAGTTCTTGTGGCAAGCATCTCAAAATCAATCCACATTTTCCTAAAGTCAAGAAAACAATATGACCAGAAGGAAACCCATTCTGACCAAATAAGTATTCTGAATCTTTAATTTGATGGTATCTATGTCTTGTGTGTTAGAATAATTTATTCTAACAACGCATGTTCCCAAGCTTACAGGAACTTCAGAATGCTGAAACAATCCACTTTTTTTTTTCTCCAGCAATTCTCTCTCCCCCTATGCTGACTTTAAGATTTTGAAACCCAGTCTTTTCTTGTGAGCATCTGGCATAAATCTCCATCAGACTCAAAGAGGAGGGGCAAATTCTGTGGTTTGCATGAGAACAGCCTGACAGCTGCCAGTTTGATCCCTTGACGATGCAAAAATTTCTTCAAGGAGGGAATCCCACTTAACATGCAAACAGTCAAACCTGATAGACTTGGTTTCTTTCCCTTTTAGTGTATTAATTAGAAGGAAACAGAACAGCATCCTTTTTTAAATCTTTTTCTGAAAAATAAAGTTACGGAGAAGACATTTTTTGTCAGCATCTAGATGACTCAGATTTACATGGTAAATTTGAAATTACATTGTATATTTACAAAATGTCAATCACCAGGCATACTAATAACTTTGAAAATACAATAATATAATAATTTGACAAAAAAAAAAAACCTTTGAGGAACCCTTAAACTTAAGACCTTGAATGCAGTATGGAGATGGGGTTGGGGGGAGAGGTACAATGGGTAGACAAAGGATGATTTTCATCCTTTTACATTTATACTTTTATTTTTTTCCTGGAGCATCCCATAGCTTTAACTAGATAATCCTCACCACAAGGCCAGTGATCTGGCCTAATCTTGTGATTCTCAGCAGAACTCCTTTTACTCGAATCTTCTATGCCTTGCTTCCCCAAAGTTACAGCCTTTTGTTTTTTCATGCACTATTCCCAGAATCCAGTCTTCAGTTATGCATTCCAGCAATTCACAAGCCTTGGAGCCAGAAAGCAATATAACTAAATGGAGATTTCCAGAGAGAAAGTCAAATTCTGTCTCCTATATATCGTTCTGGCATCAACTTCAAAACCACGGCAGAATTATTTCACTCCCCTCTGTGGTCAGCACCCCTGGGTGCACTGGTCATAATCCAAATTAGCATTGAGCCTGTTCTGAAATCACTGTCTGTGTCTCTTGTGAGAAAACTTGTAAGAATTGACCATTTCTAGTTCCCTCTTTGTGTTTCTAATCTATTAGAGGGAATTGTAATTATGTCTCAGTTTAACCCAGGACATCAGAAACAATCTTGGGACAATTAGAATCTCATTAGAAGCACTCTCAAGTACAGCTCTTTATTTACAAGTCTCATTCTTATTTTACATCCTCCCCAGCCTGGCTCAGAGGAATGATAGCTAACACACAAATTAGTTACCATCGTTGGGCACTCTTCTAAGTGCTTTCCACATATTTATGCATTGTGTGAAGCACTCTGGACACCTTCTCAGATTTCCTTGAAGGTCTTTCCCACAGAGCCCTACTTTTGCTGGCTCTCCTTCCACTTTCAGACTGTGATGAACCTCCGTGTAGGGTTTCTTAGGGGAAACACTGAGGAATGAATGGCAATACAGAATTGTATGAGAGCCAGGTCTACATTAAGGTGAACTTTGACCAACGGGAAACAGCAGATGAGGGGGTCTCGAAGATAACAACTTCTCTTCTCTTTTTGTAGCTGTTCCCTATTGCAACCTTTCCAGCTAATTCCCAAGTACAGAATAAACATGCCTGCCAAGAGACTGCTTTTTCGGTAGGTGCTTTGCTGTGGAATAGTACCCAGATGGGTAAAGCATCCCAGAACGTGATTTTGCCTCCCATGATACTACACTTTTCTGCCCCCTCTCACTCTTACCACCCTGGGCTATAACCACCAAAATAAAGGGCTAGTCTCTTAAATCTTCACTTCTAGAAAAACTGGATTAAGTTGTTCTTTTCATTTCCGTAAAAATCCTATAAGGTATCATGATTTTGCCCAGTGTACAGATAAGAAACTGAAACAGTGTGATTAGGTAACTTACTCAAGTAAACAGAGCTAGTAAATAGCAGGCCAATATGTAAATACAGGCCCTTTGGGTCCAGAAGTGCATGCTTTCAAATCATCGCTGTGTGATGTCTGGATCAAGAAGCCAGCTTGAAGCCAAATCTCTATGTCAGCTTCATCTCTACAAGCACAAAGAATGATTGGAAAAAATAAAAACAAAACAAAAAAACCACAGGAAATAGCTGTGTTGGGTCCTGGACCATACTACAGAAAATGTGAAAATAGACAATGCTACCATGTCGATTTGATCTGCTACCTAATTGAAATAACATTGCCAGCGGTATCTGCTAACTCACTACTTATATATATAGCAGGGTAGTTTTATTTTGTTTTCTTATAGCACCATGAGTGCCAGAATATTCTAGAAATGCCATAAAGCCATGTGAAAAAATATACTCTGGATTACTAAATTTATTTGGATGAACCTGTGAAAAGAATCTTACATGTAATAACTTATGACAAAATATACCTTTATTTAATTTTAAATAATAAATCTATCCATACTTTAGGACTAGGCATTTATTAACAATTGTTCTAAGTTTTAACTGTATATCTTTTATAGTGGAACTTCCTTTTTAATAATCGACCTAATAAATTCTGAGTGTAGCAATGCAGACTCCTATCAGTCAAACCTAAAAAGCAGTTAAAATAAAATTATAAAACTGAGAAAGAGATTCCTGGCTGGGGAAAGTATAAAATTAATATTTGCTTGTGGGTTAGAACTTGAATTGTCAACATAAAAACAGTTGAGAAATCTAAACATTTGTTCTTAGTAATACTTTCACACATACATACAATAATAAATCTGACAACCTATTTATTGCAGAATGGACTATGGTCTGCCTCAAGCATATATAAACCATTCCATTCATTCCAAAATATCCATTATGGGTCTTCCAGGAAAATGTGGAGGAGTCTCCAAATTCAGTTGAATTTTTTAGGAGTTCAAATTCCAAACTTTGTGTTCTTTAGACTCATAATCTAAATATTATTTTTTAAATCCTCACTCCTCTATTTCCATGTTGAACTCATCAGATTTTACCAATTCTCCCTTTACAGCATTTTCTCAACTTTAACATTTCTTTTCCATTTTCAGAGCTACAGTACACTCTATTTTCATTCAGACTATAAGTTCAAGCAATATGGCCCCTGGCATAATAGATCTGTATGGCATCCCACAACTTTAGAGAGAAACATTTTCCTAAATGACTTTGTGAACTGCATTCCCTCCCCCAATTTTGTGATATGGTTCATGTTTTCTTAGAATCACAATCCTTCATTTGGTCAAAAATATCTCTTTATATACAGCTGGCTTCAAATTCAATAATTTTCATGCACTCCCTTCCCATTTAGGACCTCCAACACTATTCTTCTGTTGATTTTTACAACCTATCACTCAAATCCTTCAATTAAAAGTGAAATCTATAGACAAGAGTGGTATTATTGTTACATTTGTATATTTCTCTTTTGGGTCTTACATTGGGTTTTCTTTAGGTATATTTGACTTTTTTAATCCAACCAAATCTGAGGCATAATTAATAGGACTCTCCAAACACACACACACACATACACACACACACACACATTAGCATATATATACATATATGTGTGTGTTTACATATATATTAATCCACACATATACACACCATTGTATATATATGTATATACATGTGTATATATATGTATGTATGTATCATACACACATGCATGCACACAGTATTTATTTATTATAAGGAATTGACTTATATGATCATGGAGGCTTTTGAATCCAAAAACTGTGGTATGGACCACTGGGCTGGAAACCTGGGAAAGCCAATGGTGGAGATGAAGTCCAAAGGCAATATGACAGTATTCTGGAGAATTATCCAGAGAAGCTTCACAGAAGCTGTGGTCTTTTTAATCTATTCAGGTTTTCTACTGATTAGATGAGACTCACCCACATTATAGCCAGCAATCCACTTATTCAAAGTGTAAAATTTGAATGTTAATCTAATCCAAAAACACTCTCCAAATTGATTCATAAAATTAATGATCACTCATATTGATTGTGTCTATTACTGCTGTTTTATTTTTTTCCTCTGGTAATAGTAGACAGTACCCATGCTCTGTTTAGGCAGTTGATGTTTATAACTTAGATGACAAGCTCACAGCATGTTTTGCAGATGTCTGAAAAATAAATTAGCCTGGAAAAGATAATTTGACATGGCATAATAAAAATATAATGGGTTAACAAAAATAGATTTTATGATCTTTGATTTTATATGCTATATTCTTAGAAATCAATGGAATTCACAAATAATGCATGTTACAAAAGCAAATCTCACTTTCTGACTTCTATATCACATTTTTAGATAACTCTTTGTTAACTTGCAGTACAGGATAGAGGTGAAGCTCAGATCGGAATAAAATTGCTTGGGATGTAAATCCTGAGTCTATCCATGGAAAGCAGTGTTACTCTGGGCAAGACACTTAATCTGTCTGTTGGTTTCCTCACCTATACAGTATTAATAAAATCTTTTTTATAGGCTATGCTATGGACTAAGTGTAACCCCTCAAAATTCATTTGTTGAAACTATAATCCTCAATGTATGATATTTGGAAATGAGACCTTTGAGGGATAATTAGGATTAGATTACATCATGAGGATGGGCCCTCATGCAGAGATTAAAGCCCTTATTTGTGAAAAGAGGATGAGGAGCACCTCTGTGGCTCAGTCGGTTCAACATCCAACTTTGGTTTAGGTCAGGATCTCACAGTTCATGAGTTCAAGCCCTGCATGGGCTCTCTGCTGTCAGCATAAAGCCTGCTTTGGATCCTCTGTTCCCCCCTCTCTCTACCTCTTCCTGGCTCATTACCTCTCTCTCTCTCAAAAATAAATAAGCATTTAAAAAAATAAAAAAGAGGATGAGACACGTCTCTTTCTCACTCTTTCATGTGAGGAAACCATGAATAAGGCTTTCTCCAGAACCTGACCAAGCTGGCACTCTATTCTTGGACTTCCCAGTCTCCTGAATTGTGAGCAAGATATGTTATTTAAGCTACCCTGTGCATGTTATTTTTTTATAACAGCCTAAGCTAACCAAGACAGGTCATTAGGAAAATTAAATAAGTTAATATTTATAAAGGCCTTAGAAGTATATTTGGCCGTTAATAAGTCTTATATGAGTTTGCTAAAAAATAAACAAACAAATAAAATACTTGTCTTGCTTTAAACAGGGGTCTTTTCAAATCTGTGAATTGACTTTGGCAAAATCAGCATGACTACTTTAGCGACTTAAATTATCCAATTCACTGAAATAAACGTTTTACATAACTGAAAACAATAAGCCTGAAAGTGTTTGCATGAAATATTTTCTTTAATTGTTAGATTTGTGCAAGCAGGATACTGCTAGATACCCTATTAGAGAAATAAAGTCGTCTGTGTCTTTACCATGCACTAATGTGCATAATGTACATGAAGATGGGCGGACAGTTTCATCTCTTTGACAACTAAAAAGTTAGCAAGTTTAGTGAGGTGGGGCTGGTGAGATGTTTGGCATTACACACACACAAGAATTCATTAGTCAGTTTTCCTTTTCCAGTTTTCATCCATTGGATGTCATGATACATAAGCCCATACCCACAAAATATTCTTGGAGAAGTGACAGAATAGTTGGGTAACGTCTTCTTTGCTTTATTAGATACAATATTGAATTATAATATTCAATCTCCTTTTACATTATTGTTATGCTAAAGGCAGGTAATAAATCACACCATGGTCAAATATTAATACTTATAATTGTATTAGGGTGCCTTAGGACTTTGAGATGTTTCAAAAATTTGAAAATTTTTTTCTGGATTTCTAATATCAGATGTACTCTCTGGCACAGCTCCTACAAATAGATCATATCTGCTGTGCAGGTCAAAAGACAAGAGAGCACATATCAATCTCCTTAGGCTTAGGTGCGCAAACACAGTAGATAAACCAAGGAGATTTATACAGCTTCTGCACGGCAGTTGCATTCAACCTCTGCTTGATCAGCAATAGATGTTGATATCTGCTTCTAATTGCTGACGGGCTCTCTAGCTCTTGTACTACAAAAGATTGGGTCACCATGACCCAGAAGAGTAAAAACCCGACAGTGAGGTAGTTCAGCATTTCCACACAAGATTATTCTCATGTTTATGTCAGACTTGGGGGCTGATTCCATACCAGCTAGAGTATTTAGGGTCATCTCAACACACAGAAATAGGAAAAAAGATCATGAGAGTACAGTGTTGGATTTGAAGAACTTTATTATTCATTTAACTGTAGTGGGAAAAAATGTATAGAAGCTACCCTCCCATGCTCACTCCAGTGGGATATAAGAGGCTTCTGTAAACCCAACTCTTCCCTAGCCAAACTTCACATACCTATGGGAATGTGCACAGTCCAAGCAACAGAGAGCAGGAATGATTCTCTCTTTCCTTACTACTGAAAGAAATTTTCAATGCATTTTTGGTATTGATTTATAAGAGGGTTTTAAAGTGTGTGTGTGTATATGTATATATACACATATATATATAAAGTATATATATGTACATACATTATACATGTGTATATACATATATATATTCGATATTACTATTAATTTATATGCCAAAAATGTAGCTTACAGGATTTCTATCTTGTTTGTGGGGGCATATAGATATTAAATGTCTCCATATTCTAATTTATGTTTAATTTTTGGTTAAAAAGTCCCTCTCTACCCTGAGATTACAGATTATTTACCCAGGATATTTGCACATACTTGCATGCTTTCTTATTTTACATATAAGTCTATTACTCATTGTACTAATAGCGAATAATGTCCATATTTATTTTTAACACCATTTATTGAATGATCCAGCTTTAAATATGACATTTATTTATAGGGCATGAAATTTCCATTATACACTAATATAGTCTCCCATTGATCTATCACTATGTTCACACTCTTTAATTTATGAAACTTTATAGTCTATTTACTGTAGGTAAAACAAGGCTTCATATTTTTATTGTTTCTATTATTTGCCTATTCCCTTATCGTTATTCCTACAGATGTCCTTCAAGTAATTTTTTTTTTTTTTATTTCTAGGAGAGAGAGAGAGAGAGACAGCGGGAGCAGGGGAGGGTCAGAGAAAGAGGGAGTCACAGACTGAAACAGCCTCCAGGCTCTGAGCTGGCAGTCAGCACAGAGCCCGATGCGGGGCTCGAACCCACGAACCGCGAGATCATGACCTGAGCGAAAGTCGGACGCTTAACCGACTAAGCCACCCGGGAGCCCCATTCAAGTAATTTTTTAAAAGATTTTGTTTTTAATTAGCCTCTATTCACAATGTGGGACTCAAATTTATAACCCCAAGATCCAGAGTTGCTCATTCTACCAAATGAGCCAGGCAGGTGACCCGAGTAATTGTTTTCACGTTGAAAAACTCTTTAAGAATTTGACTGTGAGGGGTGCCTGGGTGAGTCAGTTAGTTAAGTGTCCAACTCTTGGATTAGGCTCAGGTCATGATCTCATGGTTTTGTGAGTTCGAGCTCTCGGTGGTGCTCTGTGCTAACAGTGCAGAGCCTGCTGGGGATTCTCTGTCTCCCTCTCTCTCTCTGCCCCTCCCCCACTCACACTGTCTCTTCCTTTCTCAAAATAAATAAGTAAACTTAAAAAATAATTTGATTGTGGTTGCACACTGATAGATGAATTCAGGGAGAATTGACAAATTTCACTTTTTTCCTGATCTAGAAGAAATAATATATTATCTTTCCTTTAGGGATCTGTTCTGTAATAAGTTTCAGAGCTTTAATAAAATGCTTTCTCAATTGTTCTATCATGTTTTGAATGAAGATATTCCTATATTTCCTTTTACTATTATCATAATATTGTGATTGTGTTCATAGATATGAAAGCTATTAAGTTTATTTCTGAAAGCCTCTAAATGAATTTCTTAGTAAAAAATGTCTTCATAGGTTTGTTAAATAGTAGTAGAGATATTTTATTTCCTCTGTATACAATGCCTGGGAAACATGTGCAAAAAGGTTATGCTTCCAAATTTGCCCAACATTAAGAGGTCCACAGGTTTGTGAGCCACTGAATCATATGACTGTTTAAATTTATCTTTCCCAGGGGCATCTGGGTGGCTCAGTCAGTTAAGCACCCAACTCTAGCTCAGGTCATGATCTCATAGTTCTTGGGTTCAAGCCCTGTGTCAGGCTCTGTGCTGACAGCTCAGAGCCTGGAGTCTGCTTCAGATTCTGTGTATCCTTCTCTCTCTCTCCCTCCCCCACTCATGCCCCATCTCTTTTTCTATCTCAAAAATAAATAGTAATTAAAAAATAAATTAACAAATTAATTCTTCTTTCCCAGATGATGAGTCTGTATTTCACATTGATATAAATCTTCTTTGCAAAGTTTGTTAAAAGACAATTCATGTCATAGAATTTGAGAGCTACATGAAACTAGAAGGCATTATGCAATCCATTCCATTAAACGTTCCCCATACCTCAAATATATCAAGGTCTTTGAAAACATTGAAGCCTTTTTTAAAATTAAATAGAATCATCACTACTCCATTGCTCCAGTTACTGAGCTTCAGTTGGTTGTATTTCATCACATACTCAGTTGAGCAGATGGTTAAGGACCAACTAGAATGGTGGCCCTCATTATATGGAAAATAAAAAACTGATATTAGGAAAAAAAAGTACTGATGTCTGCAAGGCAATCAATCTCCTCAACACTACATCAGTCACTGGTTTCCCCAAGGTTGGGCAGAACCCAGGAAAACTGTCTGTCAGTGTCAAAAAAGAGATTATTTGGGCAGGCCCAGATAAGAGTAAACCTAAGCAATTTTCCTCTACCAAGTTTTCCAGTAGCAGAAATCATAAATATTTCTTCTTTAAGTAACAAATGGATAATTATTTTCCATATCTGCCAAGTTGTGAATGAGACAATCTCTATCATTTCATAGTCAAGAAACAGGTCAGATGTTAAAGAAGAGATCTAACCCCTACACAGCTGATCAGGAATTAGGAAAAATGGCTCATATTTTTGGTAGAGACTCTTTAATGAGTAAAATTTTCAAGTACATTAAAAAATAGACATATGATATGTCATGACATCAGCTGAAGAAGTCTAAGCCTTCTTACAGAAATTCCTTTCAACTGAAAAAAGAGTATTTCCTCTTATTGGCAGTTTGAATGGAAAGAGTTTATTAAAGCAGTTTTCTCTAATCCTTACTACTGTCTATACTTTCAGAATAGCTTAACCTTAACAATCATTCAATTTGCAATAAGAATCATGTGGTGTTGGGCATCTGGGTGGCTCAGTATCTGACTCTTGATCTTGGCTCAAGTCATATCTCAGAGTTGGTGGGATCGGGCTCAGCGTGGGCTCCGCGCTGTGAACATGGAGCCTCCTTGGGATTCTCTCTCTTTCCCTGTCTCTCTCTCAAAATAAATAAATAAACTTTTAATAAAAGAGTATGTGGTGTTAAAGTTAACTATGTTTTTAATGTTGTTAATGAAGTATGCAAAGCTAATGGCAGCTCATCCACTCTGTCAAACAAGCCACTCAGTTCTTAATAACATGTTGGATTTCCAATCACTTCAATGATTTCTTGTTGGTCAAAATGATAAAGCAAAATCTGCCTATGCTAGATCCTCCATTATCTGGCAACCACCTTATTTTCATCCAATACCTGCCTGTGGTGTGGCAGCTGTACTGATTGACTGACACGATAAAAAGATGGTTATCCTAAATGACAGAATGGAGTGAAGTTCAAGAACTCAGATGAAGTGCAATAAGGTTACAGCTGGATGGGTAATAAAGGCTGAAAGGCTTATTCTTCATATGCAGGTGGGTGGATGAAACCAAAGGTGAGGACAGCAGTTGGGAAATCTGGCTATATGTCAGCCTTATTTCCAAGCATCTTTCATAATGACTTCATCATCAAGCATGCTATTTTTGACTTTATGTCTTTGTTGAGGTGGCTTCCCCTTGGAAGGTTTTTGTACTCCAGCCAGCATGATGAACTCCTACTGACCTTTTAAAACTGAGTTCTAATCAAACCTTCTCTAACTCTTGTATTACTCCTCTAACTGGAAAACCTGATTCTTACTTCCTGCCAACACTTCGGCTAATATCTACAGGGAGCACATAGAAGATATTGAGGAATAACACTAAGAATCTGGCTATAATGAAAATAAGATCTCCCTAAAAGATTAAACTACAACATGAATCTCTAATGAATTGCTACAGAAATATACACAGCCACAATAGCCAGAGTCAATTCTGGACAATGGAAATGCCACACTAATAGAATTGTTGATATTAGTTCAGAGTGGAAATAGTGAGAAAGGAATTCAAGTGAAAAGGAATGTGATTCACTCTCTGCCAAATTCTTCAGTGAATGCAGAGGACTGACTTAGAGATCAAGAGAAGAGAAGAAAAAGGAGAGGCAAAAGATAACTGAACATAATGGTGTGAATCTAAATGGAGGAGGACATTTTACTAAAAAACTGTGTAATAATCACCATGGAGCTGCAGTGGACAGAAAAAGAGACACAATCCTATTTTCCAACACTTAGGAATGTGAGTTCAAAACTGAAAGATGCAGAGAAAGTGGGAACCTCAAGGAAGAGCTAGGTTTCAGCTAAGAGAAACGTAGGAGAACTAGCTGGCATATTATCTGTGACTTTTGCTTAAATTTAGTCCCAGTGATTTCTTGGAAATGAGTGAATACTGAGCCAATAAACAGAGGACTTGTTCCAACCTGATTGGGATGGTATTTGCCAAGTGATAAGGGCTTAAGCAAGACCAATGCTGCAGGGACTACATCAGCATCTTGTCCACCAGGTTTTGTCGAAATGGCAAGATAGACTCATACAGAAGCGGATCAAGCAGCAATAGTCCCTTGCTCTGATACTCTGCTCACAAAGCAATATTTTAATAATTTGTCTTTTTTAATGTCTAGTTGAGAGAGAGAGAGAGAGAGAGACCACGAGTGTGGGAGGGTCAGAGGGTGAGAAAGACAGAGGATCCAAAGTGCAGAGCCCAATGCAGGACTTGAACTTAGGATCCACGAGATCATGACCTGAGCTGAAGTCAGGTGGTTAACCAACTGAGTCATCCAGGTACCCCTAATTTGTCTTTTAATACAGCTTGCCTAAAGGGAAAGAATATGCTTGGAACATGAATATAAACATCTAATCTTCCTATAATTATATTTATTTCTTAAATTAATAAATCCATATATTTTAGTTTTATACATCAGTCTTTTGTGAACACTGTCAAAGTTGGAAACCCTAAATGATCATTTCTTGAACACAGAAAAGATCACTTTTCAGGCATGGTCAGATTATGAGACAACAGTGGATTTACTTCTATTGTAGACAATAATTCCATTAATACTAAGAAATATCCCTGTAGCACAAAGAGAAATTATGTTTCATGTGTGTCTTTTCTACCAATCTATGGGACTTTGTGGTCAGAAATAGTCTCTTATTTTCTTTTACATCCACAGCATCTAATGCAGTGCCTAGGTACATGTTAGGCAAACATTTGATAATTTATAGAAGGAAAGACAGTGTTATAAAATGAATATTTCTGGGGCACCTGGGTGGCTTAGTCGGTTAAGCGTCCGACTTTCACTTGGGTCATGATCCCGCGCTTTGTGGGTTCGAGCCCCGCGTCGGGCTCTGTGCTGACTGCCAGCTCAGAGCCTGGAGCCTATTTCAGAGTCTGTGTCTCCCTCTCTCTCTGACCCTCCCCTGCTCACACTGTCTCTCTCTCTCCTAGAAATAAATAAAAATATTTAAAAAAAAATAAAATGAATATTTCTGTCTCCCTAAAATTCATATCCGAAACCCAGTCCCCAATGTGATGACACTTGGAGGTGGGGCCTTGGGAAATGATTAGGTCATAAGGATAGAGCCCTTATTAATAGGATTGTGCCCTTATAAGAGAGGCCCCCAGAGAGATCGCTAACCTTTTCAGATTCCATTGAAAAGATGGCTGTCTGATCCCAAACATGAAATCTGTCAGCACCTTGATCCTATACTTTCTAGCCCTCACAACTGTCAGAAATAAACATCTGCTGTTTATGATATACCTGCTCTATGGTATTTTGTTATAGCAGCCCACACAGACTAAAATAGTTATTCAAAACAGTTCATCCAAAGTTATTTATAGTTAAAAGAAGCCCTTTTCCATTGAACAAGAGTAGAATACACTCAGAATCTAGCAGTTGGTTGTCTGTGTGGCAGGTTGCATTGCACAATAATTGTTCCATGTGGCGCATTGCACTAAATGGCTGATATATGCAACTTGTTGAACTATGTGGCAGATCTATGTGACAGGTTGTGTCACTAGTCCTATCGTGAGTAGGGGCAGGCTTAGATTTGCGAAATACCTGACCTCTTGCTCCATTAAATGTGTTATATAGGTGGGAGCCATGGGAATTTGTCCAGCTCTCTCAGTGGATTTCTGAAAGCTTTTTTTTTCTAACTGAATGGCAGATTTAATATGGATTTTGTTTAAACTACATTAAGTAGTATGTTTAAAACAGAATATTTAACATATGAATGATTTTGATAACTTGAGTTGCAAACACTATTTCTTCCAAAATCTTGGGGATTTTTCATCTGTATTGCAGCAACTGAACAGTTTTGAAGATAAGAAAAGGTATTTGGGAAAGGACTTTTTAAATCAAAACACTTCATTTTATTTCCCTCAACTCCAAGTAGGTTATGGAGAATAAATTGTGGGTTTTTAAGGTTAATTTATAGGTCATTGAACTTTTCTTTATGTTTACTTCCATTGATTATCTTAATAATTTCTTAATAAGATGTAAGAAAATTTAAAAAAGCCTATGTAAGACAGGAAACTGGGCAAAGGACTAGAAATCATTCTCCTAAGGCATAAAGGCCCAGAAACCAATTGCTGTGGGTTCTACTCCATCCAGTCAAACAGTGAACCAATAAGGTGCTCAGCCGTAGAGCTAAATCTATAAATCTAGGGCTGAAAACATGGAGATTGAAATCCAAGGGAAAAAAAACAGGAGAGGAACAGGGGAAGAAATTGTGAGAAACACAAGAAGTCAGAACCAATTAGTCAAACTAAAGTTAAAACTAGGTACATCAGGCAAGAATTATGAGCCCCACCCACTTGATGCCCAACTCTGAGCTACTATAAAATGAGTCCTACCTTCAGAAAAGATATTGTCTACTTTGGAGGTAAGAGTAAGGGGTCAAAATTAGGTCATATCAAACCGCTAAGGGACAACCGAGCACTAATCAGTAAAATAATAAAAGAAATTACAAGAGAAGCTCAAAGAAAGAAAGAAAAAAAAAAGAATGTGTGGATTTAAAATCAATATCTAGAGACAAGAGGGTCCAGACCCTTAACTCCATCTGTATAGGGTTAGCACTGTATAGGGTTAGCACTGAAAGAAGCCTGTCAAGGCAAGAAGTGCTCTTTACATCCTGTTTTGCAAGTTTATCTTTCTACCATCAGTGAACTTATTTCTCCTGAAGTTCTTAGAGAAATGGTAAACAGTGTAATTCTCTATCTTAACATAGGCAGATTCTGATTTGGGGAAATTGTTTTGAGATTTTTTTTTTTTTTAATAATCACCAAGTCACCATCAAAACACATTCCTGCCCCCTTTTCTTCTGAGACTATCATGTAGACACAATCCTAAAAAAGATGAACTACTCTTATTAGATAAATGACAACTTTCCAGCAATTTATTAAATAAGAATTGTGCACTTGTACTTTAAAGCATAAATTTTAGTCACTGTTATCTTTTTGCTTCACTGTAAATTTCTTTATATTTTCCTCTCTGCTATATTCCCGAGTTTGATTTATCCAATATGTTCAAAAACTCATAGTAAAGACAAATGAGTTGATGCTGGGCATATCTCATAAAACATGTTTGGAGAATAAGTTTTGATGGATAGGAAACCTTTTTGGTCAAACTTGCAGTTGATTTTCAAAGGTCACTTTTTTAACCCCAATTCAATTAGTTTTATAAAATGTGAGTTAACCATGTCCATCCAATTCCCAACATATCCTGATCCAGTAGCATATGGAGTTGGTGACAGTTATGTCAGAAATAGCAAAACTACTTTCAGTGTCTTCCTGCCCATTCCACTTGATGAAGTCCAGTTAACCAAAGAGGAATTGGTCTTTCAGAGAAAATTTCAGTGACTACTGAACTAAAAGATCATTACCTCTAGAAAATTTGGTTGGCAGAATAATCATTATTTATTTGTATCTGAAGTTAGATCTTGTTATGTCCTTTTCATTAGTTTTTCTCATAATAGATGAAAACTCATTGTAGAAATTGTAATAAAAAATCCCAAAACTTAGGATAAACCATTATTATTTTATATGCTTTTAAAATGGCTTTTAATGATTTTCCTTATATAATAGCTTTTATGTTTGATACTCAGGTATTCTTAGGAATACTGCAAAATCTGCTAAGTGTCATGTCTTGTTTTCTAACATTTTGAGATAAAAAACATGCAAATAAGGAAAAAAGATATAATTAAGCTAATACAAAAGGTTTTTTTTTCCCTAAAAAGCTTCTTGGTAATATTTGACTATTAGTATTTTATAATAAAAACATTATTTCATGCTACTCACTGAATAATATTTCCTTCTATAAAGATCTAAAAGAAGTTGTAATTATAAAAAAATACCTAGAAGGCTTTCTGACGGGAAAATGCCGAAAACTTTCTTTTCTAGCAGGTCAAGCTAGTTAAGAAAGTAGAAAGAAAGTTTCTTGTTCATGGTTCCACTAACAGTTTCACGTAGGCTGAAAAAGGAACTATGATCCTGTGACTGGGCAGAGCACTTTTGTTTCTCTGGCCCTACCCACCCCTGTGCTGCTCAAAACAATCATGGCTTGAGAAAACATATGAAAACAGTGATCTTATTGTGCCTGTCTCAGTGCAGTCAGATGATTGAGAAGCACAACATGCCCCACAGATGTGGAAACCATGTAATTCTGAGCTTCTTCCAGGAAAGAATGAGCTTCGATAGGCTGGAACTAAAGCTTCTTTAAAGGTGTAAAATAACCATGAATTTCCTATTACCATGGACAACTATTTCAGATATTCACAGTCAATTTAAGCATGGTAGCTAACAGCTGTTCGTCATATCACTGCCTTAGAGTACATATATCTTCTAATAAGAGTGAGGGGTACATTCCTCACTTTCTTTTTAAGAAGTCATAACCATGTCATTTTTGTTTAACTTCTGGTTCACTGGTTTACATAGTTTGGTGAGATTTGCAAATCTACATAGACATTTTATAAAGGACATCTAGAAGTACTACATTCTTCTGAAAGTTTAAATTTTGCCTCAAAAATTCATTTTATATTTCAGAAATTTCTAGAAATTTAACCCAAATTTATATTAGTTGCAAAGTTTGAGAAGTAAGTTTGACAGGTTTATGTAATTTGAAGGACAATAATTTAATTATATAGATAACTGCCCAGAGATGCAACCCACATAAATTAGAGTACTTGCCCATTTCCTTTTATCATTAATAGAATTTTAGTACAAAGACATAATTGAATATAATGGAAATGGAATGTGCTTTCATATACCTGTTAGAAAGTCTACTTTTTGACTGAATGCATAAGTTTGAATATCTACTTGAAAGTTCTCTATGTCTTTCAACCTAGAGAGAAGTTTTATAATAAGCACACTAAATTTTAATATTAATTCAGATCTGTGAAATTGGTTTCAATCTGAGAAATCTCAATGCCATTGATAAAAAATATCTAGTATAAAATAGATTTTACATATCACTCAATAAGTATCAATAAAAGAAGGAGGAGGAGGAGGAAGATGGCAGAGGGTGTGTGTGAAATTTGGGTGCTAGTTATAACTTTAGTATGGATTTCTAGAAATAGGAATCATGCAGTACTAGTAATTTCTTTCCTCACATTAGTTTCTCAAAGTGGAAATGAATTGCCTTGGTTTCAGGGGACAATTTGTACCCATGGCTATTATACATTGGAAAAGTACTCATAGGTGTAAATAGATGCCTGAATCTACTCGTGTACCCTGAAAATCATTTTATAATCAGCCCTTCAATTCATCATCTTTTATAGCCAATTGAGGAAAACTTATGAGATTTGAGTCACTGTATATACTTTAGAAAATCTTTTACTTTCCCAAGTTTTTTATTTGCTAGGTCTGGGAAATCAGATTGATAAAGTCAAATTGTTATTGCAGTCACTTGGATAATCATATTTCAACATCACAATCAGAGAATATTACTATTTCATAAGAACCACCTAATTAGAAACACCATGATGTAACAAAATGTAAAACGCAAACCTAGATTCACTAAGTTTATACATTTCCAATTCATTTTCAAAGTTTGTTTTTGTTTTGTTTCTTAAAGGGATGTAGTCAATGAAAGGAAGATTGCCTTAAAATATTTTAACCATGATGGTTGATGGAAAAGATAGAATAATGAAAAATATTGTAATATTTTCATTTCAAAGATCATTAATGTAGTCATTAATATTGAAATGCATATTTTACAGAAAAATGTTAATGGGCATCAGTGTTATTAAAACTTGTTTCCTTCTCCAAAAAATAATTGACTAATATATTACTATTATAGAAAAGCTAGTTTTGCAGTATCAATCTTAAACCACCTCATATTCAGTGTTAAACCTCAGAAGTGAAGTTCAACTATACTTTTTAGAGTTACATATCTTTCTAAACTGGATAAATGATTGATATATTTTGTCATTTTGATATGAAAATGTTCTCATGATTAAAATTATATACAAAAGTATAAAACTATTTAAAACTAAGTAAAGTGGTACTTATTTTTTCAAATACTATTTGGATTCACTCCCCTTAAAAATATTAAATTTATAAATAATAATCAATTCTAAACATCCTTAAAACTTATTACTGAATCTAAATATACAAAGCTTTTATGTTTGTTTTTTTCTCTGATTAAGTGATAAAATAAAGCCTTCTCAAAGGACTAAATTCAAACCCTACAAATGGATCACCTTCCCACACTAATAATAATAACTTGCCTTCATATAAATCCTACTTACTATGGAATGGGCACTAATCTAGGCCTTCTGTATATATGTATGTGTACAATAATTAATTTCTCACCAGATTCTTAGAGGGGAATGACATAATGTTGATATAATATTACTTTTCTCTAGAATACAGTATAGCTAGATATGAAAAATCTTTATGATTTCCTAAATTCCCAAATACCATTACCAAAGCAAGTCATAAATGATAAAAATTTAAATAAAAATGATATTTTGCTAAGATATTCTGAGTAGTCAGCTGGGCTCTCTCTCCCCATTTTAAGTAATTTATACCTGGTTGCATAATAATATAAAGTCATATATTATTAAAATTACAAACTGCCACAGTTTAGAAACTTGGAGCAACTTGCTGGTAAAGAGAAACAGCAAAGAGACTATTCTATTTTCATTGTGCAAGGGTCTACAAAGAAAAAAATCTTAACAAAAAAGAACAAAAACAGTGGGGAAGTAAAAAGAGTTTTTTGTACCCTCTCTTTAAAAACAGATGTTAGGGGCGCCTAGGTGGTTCAGTCGATTAAGTGGCTGACTTTGGCTCAGGTCATGACTTCACGGTTTGTGGGTTCGAGCCCCACATTGGTCTCTGTGCTGACAGCTCAGAGCCTGGAGCCTGTCTTCAGATTCTGTGTCTCCCTCTCTCTCTGACCTTCACCTGCTCATGCTGTCTCTCTCTCAAAAATAAATAAAACATTAAAAAATAAATTTAAAAACCGATGTTATTATGATCATTATGTTTTTCACTGTGCTCTGTGGATATTATTGCAGGGGAGGAAAAAGGCTTAATAGCACGAAAAGAAAATTTCAAAATTTATGTTTTTATGAAAGCATCCATTTAGATCAGACCAGAAACTGGCACATAAACTAGTTCCCACCAAATGAGTCACTTGAGATGACAACATTCATTTTTGAAATCAATGTTGTTTTGAAAATCAGTGTTGCCTTCAGAATCCATTTTAAAAAAAAGAAGAAGAACTAATTTATTAGTCCTATTTTCTTCTCCAAACAAACACTTCTAAAAAAGGAGGGAGGAGGGAGGCCTAGCATTGATTCTATTTGTAAATTATACTTTAGGGGTTTAGATAAATAGGAAAAGATAGCAATGATAATGATAGGGCAGTGGAATCCAAAACTGATGTCTCATTCAACCTTACCTTCAATAAACTTGTATGAGTTATTCTCATTTTTCAGGAATTCTTGACCATTTTAATCTAACTTCCCTATCATCCAAAATGGCCAGATAGGCAAAAATGGCCCAAAGCTGGCTCCAGTGAGTATAGTGAGGAAAGGGCAAATGTAAGAAAGCAAACTGATTCTTATTTGATAATCATTGATAAATTAAAAATTTTTAAAGTTAATTACTCCAATGAAGTGGAAATAAAATTCCACAAAGTTAGATCTATATACATATTGATAAAATAGCTTGGCCAACTGAGACAATTAAAAAGCAAACAAAAATGAAAATCATCTACAGAAACATGGTTGTTACTTATCTGGAAAGTGAATTGATCAATAAAAGACAATTGACCAATTTATGATAAACCATAATGTAGTAGGGAAAACCTGCTTTTGAGTCATGAAGAAAACATGGTTCAAAGCATGGACTCTAAACTTCTCTTGTTTTTTTAAATATTTTTTCTTAAGAAAATTTTTTAAAATGTTCATTTGTTTTTGAGAGAGAGACAGACAGGCAGAGAGTGAGCAAGGGAGGAGCAGCGAGAGAGGGAGACAGAATCTGAAGCAGGCTCCAGGCTCTGAGCTGTCAGCACAGAGCCTGACATGGGACTCAAACTGTTGAACCATGAGATCATGACCTGAGCCAAAGTGAAACACAGACTGAGCCACACAGGTGCTTCTGTTTTCCTCTCTTTGTTCAAGATTTTACTTTTTAAAGTGCTCTCAACACATAGTGTAGAGCTCAAACCCACAATCCTGAGATCAAGAGTCACGTGCTCTGCTGACTGAGCCAGCCAAGTGCCCCTTATCATCTTTTTAGTCCCGCTAAGTATATCAGCCTTGGAATCCTGATTGATTAATTAATTAATTAATTTTAAAAATCCATTTTAAGGCTATTGTAATAATTAAATAATATAGAGACTATAAAGAGCTTCACACAAGGGGGACAATGTCATATTTATACATATGTGTTCTGGGCTGAACTGTGTCTCCCTCAAAATTCATATGTTGGAGCTCTAATTCTTAGTACCTTAGAACATGACTGCATTTGAAGATTGGGCCTTTAAATAGAAAATTAAGTAAAAATGAGGCCTTTATGGTGGGCCCTAATCTAATCTGATGTGTGACATAGGCAGAAAAAATTTGGGCACTCAAAAGAGACACCAGGGATACCTGCAGATGGAGGAAAGACCATATGAAGACACAGCAAGATGGCAGCCATCTGCAAACTAAGGAGAGAGGATCCAGGAGAACTCATCCTGTTGACATCTCAGTATTGGCCTTCCAGTATGAAGAACTATGAAAAAATAAATCTCTGTTGTCTAGTATTTTATTGTGGCAGCCCTGGTAAACTAATATAATTTGTATATGAAGAAATAGCAAATTACCCCAATGTAGGCAAATGTCTAATTCTATATGTCATAGTTGTTAGAAATATGACTCATGATGTGTTCCAAAAACTATACTATTTCATTTAATCCTCAAAATAGTGATAATGGATTAAGTGCTATTTTAAAGTCCATTTTACAAAGAGGAAACTGAGTCACAGAAGTTTTCAAGAACCTAAGGTCACAGGGTTAGCCCAACCTCATGACCACTATGCTCTGAAACAAACAGCAAAATTAAAAATAAATAAGTAAGCATTCAGTTTTATGGGCATGTAGTACAAATTGAACATCATCATTCATAAAAGAGCATGAACATGAAGCCCCATAGTCTTTGTAAAGAAAGGAGGAAAAGTCATAAAGACTTTAAACCTAATTTGGGCATACATGAGTGCATGCTATCAGATCTATTTTTACAAGGACTTTTCAAAGCTTGTTTTCATGAGGAATGTAGATGACACACACAGTTTTTAGAACACTAAGAGCTGTTTTCAGTGTAGCCTAGACTATAATTTTAGAGTCTCTTAGCCTTATCAGTTCCAAGTATCCATTGATTAATTCCCTGAGCAAAAACACAAAAGAGATATAACTCAGAAGGAAATAAAAGCTGACTATCTTATCTGACCTATGGTTAAAATGCTCATATTTTCAACTTGAAAAATTGTATTTTATTTTGCTAAAGTAATTTGGTGGAAGGATTTGAACAATCAAATATCTGATTTATATATTATCCTAACAGAAACTTGGTTTGATAATTTAAATTATTGTTAATCAAATATTGATATGGAGAGGCCCTAAGGAATATAAAATAAGAAATTGATAAAATGTTGAACATCAATTACTTATAAATAAATGTATTTAAAAAGATTAAAATAGCATGGTTAGTAATTAAAAAGTGCTTATTACCAGATGCCAATCACTTGACCAGTTATCAGATACAGCAATAAAAGAAAAAAACCCTTTTTTGCATTTTTCATAAATATGAAAAAAATACCTAGCAAAATGTATTTAATACCATTACTTTTTGTTGAAATCCTTTTGGTTTGATGGAGGAAAAGGAAATTTAACTGATGATTTTATAAACATAATCATAAATCTAATATTTAATTATGTTAAAGCAGTATTTTATAAAAAAATGTTTTTAATGTCTATTTATTTTTAAGGGAGAGAGAGAGAGAGTGGGGGAGGGACAGAGAGAGATGGAGACAGAATCCGAAGCAGGCTCCAGGCTCTGACCTGTCAACACAGACCAAGAACCATGAGTTTATGACCTGAGCTGAAGTCAGATGCTTACCTGACTGAGCTATGCAAGCACCCCATGTTAAAGCAGTATTTTCATTTGCTTATTTATCCAATCTTACTCTTTATGTGCCCTAAAATCTAGAAGGATTGTACTTTAAATGTTTTCTCTAGTTGTAAGAGCATTAGATAACAGTTGTGAAAAATTTTAATAAAGCAAATACTAGCACTTGTATTCCCTTCAGCATTATGAATTGGCACTATTCAGATATTGATTTGATATACTGCATTTAATTCAGTATTTGTATATATATGTTTGTGCCCTGAACATTTGATTCATGTATTCATTCATTATTTAATTTAACAAATATATATTGAACAAGTATTCTGTACTCGACCAACAGAATACAAGAGTGACATCTATGTATTCTAAGGTGGGGAAATCCATAGATGGAAAAAAGACCAGGAATTAGACTTGGACATGTTGAGTTTGAGATGTGCATTAAACAATGAAATAAAGTTGAGCAAAGGGCTGGCTACAGAACTGTGTGGTCCAGAAGAAAAGTCTGGTCTGCATATGGAACATCTGGGAGTAGAAGTTATTTAAAAATTTTTAATGTTTAGTATTTATTTTTGAGAGAGAAAGACAGAGCATGAGCAGGGGAGCAGCTGAGAGAGAGGGAGACATAAACTCTGAAGCAGGCTCCAGGCTCTGAGCTGTCAGCACAGAGCCTGAGACAGGGCTCAAACCCACCAACCATGAGATCATGACCTGAACTGACATCTGATGCTTAACCAACTGAATCACCCAAGTGCCCCAGAAGTTATTTATAAAGCAGCAAAGATGTAGAGTGTGGGTAGAGAAGGGAAGAGGCCAAGGACTGAGCATGGAAATACTTCATTATTAAAAGGGTGAGAAGAAAAGCATGAACTAGCAAATGTGACAGGGAAGGAGCAACCAGTGAGAGAAGAGGAAAAAACAAGGAAAGTTATCTATCTATCAAGTAGGGAAGAGTTCCAACTCTGTTAAATTGTGTTGATAGATCAACTGTGACAATACATAGGGACTAGCTGTTGGACTTGAGGAGGACATTGGTGATCTTGATGAGAACTATTTCTATGGAACGCTGGGAAAGAAAACCTGCCCGAGTGGAACCAGGAGAGAATGGGACAAGAATTAGAGTGAGTGTGTACAGGTCACTCTTTCTTGAAGTTGCTGAAAGGAAACCAAAAAAGAAGAAAGAAAGAAAAAAAAGGAGTGATATTTCAGAAGGAGATGAGAAATGAGGCCAAAATAAGCTGTCACTTTTTTTTTATTAATGGGAAAAATAATATCTGGCTTGAATGCTAATTAAAATGATCTAAAGGAGGGTGCCTGTGTGGCTTAGTTGGTTGAGCATCTGACTCTTCATTTTGGCTTAGGTCATAATCTCAGGGTTGTGAGATTGAGCCCTGTGTGGGCTTCTTACTGAACATGGAGGCTGCTTGAGATTCCCTCTCTCCTCCTTTCTCTCTTTGCCTCACCCTTGCTCGCACATGCTCTCTCTTTCACTCTCTCTCACACTCTCTCTCTGAATAAACAAACATTAAAATGATCTAAAGGGAAGCAAAAATCTGGTGGTATAAGAAAGATGCCTAAGAGCAAGAAAAGGGTGAGATATGGAACTATAGAAGCAGGCAGGAGGGCAGGGGATGTGAGGGCAGGTGAGACGGGTCATCGTGACAGCCTGAAATGATGCCTTTTGATGACTGAAAGGACTAGAGGCAGGATAGTGTAGACACGAAAGGTGAAAGAGAATTTCATGAATTTATAGTGAGAACACAATCAGGGTGGTGTGTTCGTTCGCCACTCATGTTCAGCTGATTGGGTGCTGATTTGGACTTGGGTGGTATTGGCTGGTCCACGGAATGGCCAAGAAAGCAAAATAAAGGTTTTCATCAAATGTTTGTTATTTAGTATTAACTCATGAATTTTCTGTGTCATCAAATATTATTTGAACATTATTTTAAAGCTTGTAAATGAATACATGCAATCATATATTTAAATCTCTCCCTATTTAAAAAATTATTTGTTTTTAATTATGATAGATATTTCAATAATGATAGAATTTGAGAATCAGACTTGAGAACCAATCGAAAGAAGAAAGGTATTTGAAAGAACGTAAGAAATTGCAAAGGGATTTCAAAGGAATAAACTGTTTTAGTAAAGACCTGTTACTACATAACAATTCACTGCCAAATGCAGTGGCTTCGAAAACAAGAGCTATTCATTTGTTCCCATTTATGCAATTTAAGTATTACTTGGTGGGAATAGATCGTTTCTCCTTCAAAATGTATCAGCTAAAGCAATTTGACTGGAAAAATTACTTCTAAAGTGGAGTCACTTACATGACTATTACTGCTGGCTGGCCCTATGAACAGACTGGAGATATTTGAAAGATTATAATATATCTTAGAAATCGATATTTCATGATGCGTATGAATTTAGATTAGAAAAGTTTTTATATATTCCATTGTTCTTCAAAAATCTATTTAAAATTTACTAATTCTACTTAAAAACATTTTTTTTTTTTGCTTCAATTTTGTTGGAATAGCTTTCCTATCTCTCTTAGGTATTCATGGTTCTTTGTATGACCTATTAATGTAATTATTTAAATTCTTTTCATTCCCTATAATTGTTAAAATATGTAAAACTATGCTTGTGCCTCTGATATAGTTTTGGACACATCTTATATGTTTTACAATGATGTTGGATGCTAAATTTTGGACATCGTGATTTGTTTTCTATTTTATACAATACTTTTTAGCCCAGATTTTCTGTGCCTTGTTCATATTCTGTGTTTATTTTTGACTCGTTGAGGTGCTACGTTTGTTTTTTTGTTTTAGATTTCTTTTTTTTAAAAATATTTTTATTTATTTCTAGGAGAGAGAGAGAGACAGCGTGAGCAGGGGAGGATCAGAGAGAGAGGGAGACACAGACTCTGAAATAGGCTCCAGGCTCTGAGCTGGCAGTCAGCACAGAGCCCGACGCGGGGCCCGAACCCAGGAACGGCGAGATCAAGACCTAAGCGAAAGTCGGACGCTTAGCCGACTAAGCCACCCAGGCGCCCCTTGTTTTAGATTTCTAATCATGTTGATTTAATTAAAGAATGGAAACTCTAAAATTTCTTCTTTGAGAAATACAATGGGGTATTCTTTGGAGCATCATCTAAGTTCATTCTTTTTGAAGAATTTTTCATCAACTCTTAATATGAAGTCATATTTTCAGTTTGGTGGCTAGCTTCAGTGTTTCCCGTTTAAGGTAGACTCATGATTAGTTACTAAAGTATTGTATTTCATTCTAAGTATATTACACCAGTTACTTGATTGGCTAAAGCTGTGTATGTAACAAAGTTATTGCACCAGATTCATGGCTGAAAACCATTTTACAGCATCATCTCTTTTTGTTTTTTAGGGTTTTTTTAATGTTTATTTATTTTTGAGAGACAGAGAGAGAGAGAGAGACAGAGCATGAGCTGGGGAGAGGCAGAGAGAGAGGGAGGCACAGAATCCAAAGCGAGCTACAGACCCTGAGCTGTCAGCACAGAGCCTGACATGGGGTGTGAACCCAGGAACCGTGAGATCATGACCTGAGCCAAAACTGGATGCTTAACCGACTGAGCCACCCAAGCATCTCCAGCATTATCTCTTTTGTAGAAATGCAATTATTTTTATTCACATTAATGGTTTGTTACTATATAATTTATTGTATTTTCCAAGACACAATATGAATAATCCATTTGTTGTAAAGCCATACAAATAAAAGACTATTCTATTATTATTACTGCGATATGGACAGGATATTAGCCTCTTGTGTCTAGAATTTTTGTTTGCTAATCCTAAATTATATATTGTATCTGGGTGTAAAATGTCATATATCTTAATTTATTTATCTACCCCAATTTTAAAAATACTTTAAAATACTTTTCAAATGTATTACGCCTTAAAAGACTCTTACCCTTTTATTCACAGAATGCTTCTTCCTACACTCACAGCATCTCAAGCTTAACAGCACAATAAGTCTCTTGTGATAAAGTTCATCTCAAACATTTATGTTTTTATGACTTATCACACTTTTGATTTCATCCACCTGGATATAAAACAGAGAAAGAACTATACTAATCACATGGTTAATAGCATTGCAGTCTAAGGGTCTTTACTAAAATCACATATTCCTTCTTCTGACTATAATTCTGCAAACTAGACCTCAGGATTTGTTATTATACTATTATTGTAATTTTATTTAAAAGTATTAGTTAATTAGTATTAGTATTAGCACAGCAATCAATCATTATTAATGTTTTCTAAGCTTATTATTGGTAAGTTAAAATATTTCAGTGACATATCTGTATGTAATATCACAAAACTCATAACTATTTGACTTTCATTATTTGCATACTGAGGAAATGACTCCTACAGTATTTCTATGGAACAGAAAAATATTTTCTTTGTGAACTTCATTAACATAGATATTTGTCTGTCTTCTTGGTTTGGAATTACACTTGTCACAACATGAGCAAATTCTCTGTGAATTAAATGCTTCCTAGGTGATATAAATAAATATATTCTTGCAGCCAGAGCTGACTCATAGCTAATTATTTTTATAGACCAGATTCTGTGGCAGAATTTGTGAGGTTTATAGGTATATTTTAATGCCGTTTCAACAAATGGACCTCTGTGCCCAAAGAATAAGCCTACATTGTGGAGATGGTCTGCTGGAGTTCCAGGACTATTTGACAAGTAAAAAACATGTTTATATTTTTTCTATAAAACATGTTTATATTTTAAGTTTACTATTATTTTATCATTTGTAGCTTTATTTTTTCTTTTATTCTTGTTCTAAATATAATTTTTATCTTCCATATTGAACAGTATAGTTTTTACCCTCAAGTATAATTAAGGACTATGTCAGAGAGTGGATCATTTTTATTGCCATCTATAGGTAATAACGCACTACATATAATTTCCCCAGATAAAGAAATCTTATAAGAAAGATAAGTTTTATTACAACCTCTATTCTAGAATGGAGAAATGCACTTTGTCAATATTATTACTGAGGTTTTTTGCCTGTTTTTAAAGACCCAACATCCATATGGGAAATTTTGATGCTACCCTTATAACCCTTTAAATAAATAAATATGTATATATGTGTATATATACACACACACACACACACACACACACACATATATATATACATATATATATGAAGTTCACACACACAAGCAATATCTCAGTAAATAAAAACCTAATCTAAATAAATATCAGCACCTAGAGTGGTGTGAATTAGATCTGTGATAGCAGATCTTTTGACTAGAGTCCTGTGCTCTCCATTTACTACCTGTTTGTTTCTTTCTTTCTTTATTGCAAGCTACTAAATCTTTCCAAACTCTATAATTCGTATCTGTAAAATGAGATATTTACCCAGGACTATGGTGAAGATTTAGGGAGATAACATAACTAAAGGGTGATGTATTTCTGGTACATACTAAGAATTTGCTATATGTTAACTATTACTTTTATTGTATTTTTTCATATCAATATAATTTTAAATGGAAAATAATGCATTATATGCACCCAATATGTGTGTCTCTGTGAAAAAAAATTACTACAGTTTAAGGAAATAATATGATGAATAGTATATAGTGGATGTCACAAAGAATTTGAATAAGATCTAGATATCTCAAAAAAAAGGAGATCTTTTTATTTTATTTTTTGAGAGACAGACAGAGAGAGAGAGTGCAAGTTAAGGGTGGGAAGGCAAGAGACAGAGAATCTTAAGCACCTGAAGGACCCAATGTGGGGCTCAATCCCACAGCCCCGGGAAAATGACCTGAGCCGAAATCAAGAGCTGGATGCCCAAACCAACTGAGTCATCCAGCCACCCCTGCTTTTAATTGGTGTTTTCAGAAAAGACTCCATGAATGAATAACACACTTTATAATCACTGACATAGATATACAAGTTAATTTTGTTATTAAAATAAACTATATAGGTAACTGACTGGATGACACAGGTGCACTTTCAATAATACCAGAGTTAATATGTATTTTTGAATTAAAATTGATTTAATTCTCTATATATGCATGTTCGTGTGCATGTGTGTGTGTGTAGCTTATAATTTAATTCTTCTATTATATTTGAATCCTTCAGGTATGTTCAAGAAGCAAAGCAAAGTACAACTGTTTTTAAAAAGTCACAGGCTAAAAAGTATGTGAAATATTTTTTAGAAAACATTTCAATTGGTTGCTGTACAGATAATAACCTTCAGCATGTGGTCATGAATTAAATGCAAAATAACATCAGGAGCCCTGCTTCAAGAAATAATTAGGCCTTCTGCAGAGTCATTCAGTAAAATTACATTATTGTGTTCAACTGAGAGGAGCTGTGTAGAATTGTATTTGTAAAATATAATTGCAGGGACAGCTGGCCTGAAAAAGGAAGAATCTTAATAATATATGTTGCTGAGGTGGTTGGTTGTTTACTCCCCATTATGAAAGTGGTTGATAAGAAGAACAGTCATTGTTGCATGGGAGAGAGAAATTAATTCAGGAAAATAATGATGTGGCTTCTCTTGCAGTTTAACTGAATTTTAAAGTGAAATGTATTGTTAGCCAAGCAAGCAACATGCCTTGAGGATTTGTTCTCCTTGCTCCTACTCCTGAAGCTTCAAATCTTCTATGTGGCCTTTCTCAGTTGGCTTCCTCTTTTATTTTCTTAACTTCCCCCTTGTAATGTAAACATGGGAAAGAGAAAGTGGTAGAAGAACAAAGGATAAGCATACAAAATAACTCCACTCCCTTTGCAGAAAGATTTAATAGGGAAATGGTACCACACTGAGATTTTATGAAAAGATTGATAATAGTGTGTTCATTTAAACCAAATGGGGAACCACTGTATGTTTTGCCATTTTAAAGTTAATTTCACTTTTTACTTAAAGGCTTTCTAGATTTTTTTCTACCCTTTGTCAAATAAGACAATTAATTCTACCAACGTGGCCTTTCAATGCCATTGTAAACTCACATGTGCTAAAATAAATGTCTTGACACCCTCATGAACATGAGTTATACAGATAATCACATGAAATATGGGGGCTAGTATTTCATATACAATTTACTGGCATGTAAATTAAACACAAATCAAAGAAAGACAAAGAAAAATTATTGGTTATTAATTCCAGAGAGAACTATAAGTTTTAATATGATATTTAACAGTAATCTAATTTTTAAATGGCTTTGGCTACATAAATGAATATCAAGTAAATAGTCATCCCTAAAAATAAAGGCATTATCAAATGCATATATTAATCATTTCTTGAAAAGTAAAAATTTCTATCTTTATCCAATGTCAGAATACCTCTCTCTTTAAAAATATTGGAGTGACATATTTATATTCGTTAAAACAAAATCTAATTTTCAGGTAAAATATCCAAGGACAAAGTTTTACTTCTACAGTAAATATTTAAGGCTGTTATGTGCGAGTCACTTCTATGCTGGAAACAACATAGAGTACACTCAGGAAGGTGATATGCAAAAATGAAGGTGGACATTGCATATTTAAATAATGTCAGTAGTAATAAATGTAATGAAATAAAAATAAGCAGAGTAAGGAAATCAATGAAAGATGTACAAACAGGTTGGTCAGGGAAGGCCTGTCTGAGAAGGTGAAATTTAAGCAGGGTTCCATCTTTTATTCTGGGTTTTTTTTTTTTGAGAATTCTTTAATAATTTTATTTATTCTGAATTTAAGGAGACAAAATTGTAAGATAGATATGGAAGAATTCTGTTCTATTTGTCATAGGAAACCCAGTAAGTTCTCTCAAATTTATAGAGCTGTTATTTACAAAAATGTTTCTGTTTGCTTCACTTATATAGAAAATATGATTTAAATAAGCAATGAGAGATATTTAGAACTCATATTTAGTTTATTATATCTCATAATCTATGGGTCAACAATTCAAGCAGAGCTCAGCTGGGCTATTTGGTTCCATGTGGTTTCAGCAAAGGCCACTTTGGTATTCAGTGGCAGGGCTGCTTTGGAAGGGTCCAAGGTGGTTCACTCCTAAATCTGGGGCCTTAGTGGGGATGACCAAAGACTGAGCTTGGTCAGGGGCTGTCAAGGAGGATGTCTATATGTGCTAGTCAGCATGGCAATCTCAGGTGGTCAGAAGTCTTATGTGGTGGTTCAGAGTTGCCTGAGAGAGTGTTCCAAGAAACAGAAAGTAGACACTGTTAAGGTCTACTTAAGGTCCAGACCCAGCCCCTGTCCACAGCCTTTTTGTAGCAGCATGTTATTGGCCAAAGCAGTCAGAGCACTCACCCAGATTCAAGGCGGTGTCATAGGCTCCACTTCTTCATGGAGGTGCCATCAGAGTTTACAGCTGTCTTGAATCTGCCCACTATCCATTAAAACAAAAATTATAAAATTAGGGCACCTGGGTGGCTCAGTCAGGTAAGCATCTGACTGTTGGTCTCAGCTCAGGTCATGATCTCACAGTTTGTGTTGGAGTCCCACATCGGGCTCTGCATTAAGAGTACAAAGCCTGTTTGGGATTCTGTCTCTCCCTTTCTCTGCCCTTCCCCTGCCCAAATAAATAAAAATTTTTAAAAATGACAAAATTTACTCAAATACAATAACCATAAGCAAATTCACCTAAGTGTTTGGATAGTTCTGCAGGATTTGCTGCTGTAGGATTCGTGTGTGTATGTGTGACTGTCAGTGTGTGTGTGTGTGTGTGTGTGTAGTATTTTAATCAAACTAAAATGATATAGGTAGCATAAGAACATGGCATTTTCCCACTGGGCATTCTGAAACTCACACATTAAAAATCCAGTCAGAAAAACATTCTTTACTCATGTATTGAAGGTGGTGAATCTGTGAAAGGTAGCAAAACCTAATACACTATTGTTATTTCTCTTATAGAAAAAGTTTCATAAATGGTTTATTTTCACTCAATATTGACTTTAGCCTTTTATTTGTTACATAATGATCTCCTTTATTTTTAACACCTCACTAAAAATAATAATAAAATAAAGATATCTCTATAATGTCAAAATTATGACTTCCCTGTGTGACTTAAAGGCTGTATTGTATTTGTTCCAGAATAAATGTCCAAACCATTCTTTCAGTAGCTCTGAGCTGTCAATCTAATCAGGATGGTCTTTGCTTCTGATGTCTTCTTGGACAGATAAATCAAATTTCCAAACAAATTATTCAACCAGTTTCAACTATAGTAGCAATAAAATTATCCTCGTACTCTAATTGTAGTACATTTTTTATTTACTTTCATTCACCAGGTCTATTTTAATAGGACAAGATCACTTAGAATATCTGCTAACATCGTGGAAATCCTTAATTTGGGGGAACTATCAAGGACTTATAATAAATAGGATCAAACGATAGCTATAAGTTAGTTTTATTATTAATTTTTTTCTTTTTTTAAGATTTTAAAAATATTTATTTATTGAGAGAGAAAACATTCACACAAGTGTGAGCAGGGGAGGAGCAGAGAGGCAGAGAGAGTGAGAGAGAGAGAGAGAGAGAGCACAAGAGAGAATCCCAAGAAGGCTCCAAGCTGTCAAAACAGAGCCTGATACAGGGCTCAATCTCACAAACTGTGAGGTCATGACCTAAGATGAAATTAAGAGTTGGATTCTCAACCGACTGAGCCACTGAGGTGCCCCCAATTTTATTTCCTATGTAAAAATTTTTTAATCTATAGTTTATTTTTTATTTTTTAATTGTTTATTCATTTCTAAGAGAGAGAGAAAGAGAAACAGAGAGACAGAGATGGGGCATGCACAGGGGAGGGGCAGAGAGAGAGGGAGACACAGAATCGGGAGCAGGCTCCAGGCTCTGAGCTGTCAGCACAGAGCCCAACATGGGGCTTGAACCCACAAACTGTGAGATCATGACCTGAGCCAAAGTCAGATACTTAACCAACTCAGCCACCCAGATGCCCCTGTCTATGATATTTAAATTGTCATATGCTTACTATGATACTGGTATGACTTTGTTAAATTAATATTTATTAAGTGGAGCTCAGGGTTTTGGATGATAAGCCATGGTTCAGCTACAAACTACAAAGAAAATGATATAGAGAAATCTATTATTCATATATCCTAGGGGAAGTACACCATATTCTTCAGGGGGTCACAGAGAGAGGTCAAGTCAGAATACAGGCAGAGAGAGGGGCAGAACATAGGGCACATGCCTTTACTAGGGTTCGTGGGTAGAGTGTTTTGAAGTTCCTGGGCTAGGGTGGGATTAATCAATTCAAACCAAATGAGGTTTTGGTAACCTCCATAGGGTCTTATTTAAGGGAAGCATAAATAATAGGCACTGGTAGGGGCACCTGGGTGGCTCAGTCAGTTAAGGGTCCGACTTCAGCTTAGGTTATGATCTCACAGTTTGTGAGTTCCAGCCCTGCATTGGGCTCTGTGCTGACAGCTGAGAGCCTGGAACCTGCTTTGGATTCTGTGTCTCTTTCTTTCCCTGCCCCTCCACTGCTCACGCTCTGTCTCTCTCACTCAAGAATAAATAAACACTAAGAAAAAAAAAAAAAAGAATAGGCACTGGGATGCAGAGGAAGCTGTTGACCATAATCGCTGTTACGTTGGTCACATCAGAAGCTTACCTTTGCTCATGCCTCCATGCCAGCTATCTGTGGCATGTACTTGTGTGAGAGGCTAGTGTCAGTGTGAGGTGCTCCAGTCTACCTAGCCAAGAAAAATGGATATGGAGACAAAAATACCATGAAGTAACTTATTTAAACTCTTGACAGATATCTTAAGAATATGTAAAATTCTAGAACAATATTGGCTCCATTATAGTAACTCTCTGATTTATCCAAATTCTGGTTTGTGTGGACAGTTGTCTTGAATTCACTTGAGATTTAGCAGGGATTCTTATTTCTGTATATTTAGGCAAGTCTGAGGACAGCTATGTGTGCTCTTTACCCAGATATGACCTACTTTCTTCAGAGATTTTTTTTTTTTATTTTGTCCATTTGAAGTCCCTCTGACACTAGGTAGAACTGGAACTTATATTAATTAGATAGGTTCTTTCAAGACCTAACTTCTCATAACTGATTTTTATGGTAAAGAATCTAGGAGATCTATGGCTGCATGACTTGGAAAACAAAACTTCCCCTTGAATTTTTGCTCACTAAACATACAAAAGTTCCTCAGAAACTGACCCAAGACATTGCCAGTTGAAATAAATTAAAAATGAAACTACATTCCATTCTTTTTGTGTTGGTCTAATGGAAGTCTCATTCACTCCTTAAAATATGTCTCTAAAGTCTGACCTTGGCCAAGAAGGTAAGAGAACATAATCACAATCTGTTCTCTTTGAATTGGGTGGTTCTGCTGGCCAACTTCCCTTTTGGCATTCACAGTCTGAAATTAGTTAGTTGTGCAGTTAATTAATAACCATTTTAATTCCTTTCATGAAAAGCATGATAAAAAATGATATCCCAACATTTAAAAGTCTCCCATATAATCACTGGAAATGAGAATAATATCTGTTTGGTTTGATTTCAGTGTTACAGGGATATCTAGGTATAGATATTTGGGAATATTTGAAAGCATAATATTTAAACTATTTGCTTACTTTCAGATTATTTTTCCTTTTTCTGGTCTTTTAGATAAGCCTAACTAGAGATAATTTGATAATGAATAATTTATAGGAAGCACTCATAGCATGGAGTATCTTATTGAATGTATCATTTTTAAATGTTTGCTTATCTATTTTTGAGAGAGACAGAGAGAGAGAAGGGAAGGTTCAGAGAGAGGGGGGGACAGAGAACCCAAGACAGGTTCTGAAGTGACAGCAGAGAGCCCAATGCAGGGTTCAGACTCACAAATTGTGAGATCATGACCTAAGCCAAAGTCAGATGTTTAACCAACTGAGCCACCCAGGCATCTCTAGATTTACGAATTTTATTTTCTAGGAGCCAAATGTGCCTTTTAAGAGTTGTGGATCCATGAGCATTGATAATAAGAGCTCTTACTGAGATGTTACTCCAAGTGCTTCTTTGTGTATTAATTCATTTAATCTTCCCAATAACCCTAATAAGAAAGATACTTTTGGGGGGCACCTGGGTGGCTCATTCGGTTGGACAGCCAACTTCATCTCAGGTCATGATCTCATGGTTTGTGGGTTCGAGCCCTGTGTCAAGCTCTGTGCTGACAGCTAGCTCAGAGCCTGAAGTCTGTTTCAGATTCTGTGTCTCCCTCTCTCTCTGACCCTTCCCTGCTCATGCTGCCTCTCTCTTTCAGAAATAAAAATTTTTTAAAAAGTTAAAAAAAGAAAGATACTTTTTTGGAAGGGAAGAAGGAGTCATCCCTAATTATAGATGGGGAGACACCCAGAGAAAGTCACAAAGAGAGTAAATGATAGAACTGGGATTTGAAGTCAGGCTGTTTAGCCTGTGTGGTCCTTATTTGTTATACTGTCTTTTCTTTCTATATTAGATTTACGAAGAAGCTATTTGTAAAAATTTAGTTATGACTTAAGTCATAACAGAACCAACATATTCGAAATTGCTTGGTATGATTCATTTAGTTTACAAAGTTTGGGGTCTATAAACTTTATTTAAGCTAAACTCAACACCCCTTAGATCATATAAAATATCTAAGCATAACCTTTTTTGGTGAAGGACACTCCTCTTCATCATTTTCCATGTACACCCTATGATTATCATTTGGACAGGTATTTCTGTATACATATATGTGTGTGTGTTCATATATATATGCTCATATACATATGTTCTGTATGTTATCTATACACATAGCTGTCCAGAATTTCTGGACAAAAATGTTTACATTTGATATATATGGAAAAGTTACTATTTTAGATTTTAAAATACAATTTTCCTTCTAAGTTACTTTGTTCTAAGGTATGTCCAGAAGGTAAAAACAAATAAGTCAAATTACATTTCGAATTTCTTTCTTCTAAATTAGTGTTCTATTCTCAGTGCCTTCTTGAAGATATTCCAGAAGTGGGAGATGTGGTAATGGGGGTTGAGAAGGAGACATTTTTCAAAAGCAAAAGCATTTCATATATTTTGATATTCAACAACATAACTGAAACATTGCTAAGTAAAAATCTGACGTCAAATAATAATTGCTTATTGTACATAATTCTTATATATACAACTATTAATAGTACCTAAATGAGTTTTGACCTAATGAATACTAGTATACAAATATATACTAACAGGTATAATTGACACAATTTCAAGAGAAATATCTATTGAGTTTGGCAAAATTTAGAAAATTTAGAAATCTTTAAAAAATTTCCAAGATAATTTAAAACATTATATAAAGGAGTGAGAATATTTTTACATTAATACTTATGGGCCATGGAAATATTTGTTAAATGCAAGACAGAAATATTATTAAGATTAAAAAATGTTCAAAATGGCTGTTTTTTATGACCCGTTAAAACAGAGCTGTTCTTGTAGAATTAGAAATTTAATGCATCAGCAAAATATGCTTGCTAACTCATAGTGTGTGTGAGATGACTAGCAAATTTTACTTAAATTGCTATTACATGGTATGGTTTTTCTACTCTGGCTATGCAAGGTATGGACTCATTAATGTCTAACTCAAAGAAATTTCTATTTGAAAAATATTATAACTAAATTCCTAAATAGGTCTTCCTTATGATCCCTTCAGAAATGAACAGTATTTTTTCCAGACATAATTCAGCTTTCACATTTGTTCAATGAATCAATAAATAGAAAAGTTGTAGCCTCTCTGGAGATCTTAAAAGATCTGATGCTAGGTGTGGATGTAAAAGAACAAAAATTTTTAGGACATGATCTTGGCAGTTCTTCATGAAAACATTATATGTTCTCTGAGGCTGGGACCATATGTTATTCATCTTGAGTCTAGCACAATTTCTGACACATAGTAGGCAGTTAAAAATATTTATTGAATGGAAAAATGACTGTATGACTGAATGTCCTTAACTGTTCTTGCTTAGCATTTAGAGGTTATTTTTAAAACTGTTCGAGTGACGAATATACTCATTGAAAACAGCAGAAAATATTTTCCTTTCACAAATCTCCAAGGCTTTTTTTGATAGGTATGTGAGCTCCCCAGTATGCCAAAAGCTCGAGTCACTGTTTTCTTTTTAACAAAGCACGATGAAAGTCTTTGGTGAAATCTTAAAAACTTAAGTTTGTACTTCCAGTTGTTCTATTTATGGAAATGTCAATTTACATGTTGAATTTTCCATTTAGAAATATCATTAATGGCTTTTATCCATTATGCCTATGGTTATAAGCATAAGCAGTTTTTCTTGAAACAATTCTCCCTCCTAAAAACCATTTAACGATTATTTTATTATACATAAACCTCACAACAACTCCAAGATGTAGGTATTATAATTATTATGGCTGCTAAATTAGGCCTAGATATGTTAAAGAATATCCTTCTACTAACAACAGGGTCAGATAGGACAAATTCTAAATTGTTGCCACTATACTGTGGTCTCTGGCAAAGCTATTTTTGTTGGCATCGTAATATGTACCACATTCATTGCTTTAGTGTGTATATATTAATGTGTAATTAATCTGTTCCTAAATTATATGTAATCAATTTAGAGTTCTTGTTTTAGCAAATTAATTCCTTTAGCAAATTAATCCCAGCCAAAAATATGTGGCTGGAAATATTAATGTTTCAAAATACTTTATAATAACTAAATAATTCATTTTTAATGTTTTAAAATATATAGAATTTCTTTGACTTTTTCATCTTCTTAAGGTCATCTACTCAGAGATATAAAAGCCTGAAGCATAAAGACAAAATAGGCTTATTTTTTAAGAACCAAATTTGTTTTTCATATGATAAAGACTTTGATTTGTTTTCCTGTTTCCTAAAACGCTTACATAGTTGTGCCTGGACACAAATGTACTTGTTTATGATATGATATTCTAGCGTTTTTTTTGGCAAATGTAGTTTCTTTTATTTTCTTTAGATTGTTTGTTTATTAATGGAAGCCAATATACCACTAAAATGTCTATAAGACTAATTAAGGTACAAATCTGAGACCACTATTGCCCAGACATGAGTAGAAAACACATATATTTAAATTACAAAAAAAGTGCTCATACTACTTCAGTCTGTACAATTCTGATATGACTAGTGATGGAACAGACTCTCTGAGAGCCATAATTGTATTCCTATTATATCATTTGGATGCTCTTAGCTGCTTTTGTATCAGTGAGCCACATCATGGCCATAGAACAGACTGTTTCTTGCCAAAAGCAGAAACATTATAGTAGTTCTCTGTAAAAAGAGAGGCAAAGTACTGCTATGTTCATACTGTTACATTATCATTATTTTTATAAGTTGCTTCCTTTTTCAAAGTTAAACATCCATCAGAGTAATTATTATATCTGAAGCAACAGAAATAACTATATAATTTACTTTGATTAGGGTGGTAATGTAACAACTGATTCAAGGGAACAATATAAAAGTCCAATTCTACTCTTGTAATACTCTAAGTATCCATATTTTTCCGTTAGACTGTCTAGATGGGCAAATTAATTGACCACTTTAATGTGTAACTTATTTATGTCAATAGAAATTTAATTTATAATTTATTTAGATGACAAGATTTCCTGATTGTATATACAGATAATCAACCCCTACCTTAGTTCATTTACATGGCCATTGAATAAATGAGTGAATTAAGGACATCTCAAGCTGTCTGTAAGTAAAGTCAAACCAGTGAAGCAGTGAGGCCAAAGTGAGAGGCCACAGATGCTCTTTTGAATATTACACATAATAAGACAGAAAATCTTTTCTTATTAAAATTATGGATTTTTTTAAAAAGGTATAATTTGAAGATTGGTGATTTAGGGGTCAAAGCACTAGTTGCTTACTGGTGCTGCCATGTAATGCTTATGTGACTTGTTGCCATTGTTTTTAACCACACTAGGTTCCAATTTTTCATAGAGACTATCACAACTTTCATTGACTCATAACTTTGTGGTAACTATCAAAATACACAAGATACAGTACAAAACAAAAAACAAAAAAATATATATAAATTGTAGGGAGCCTTGGTAATACATTTTTCTTATTCATATAAAGTGAAAATTGCCTAGAGTTTGCCTTATTTAGATGGAATCCATACCCCCAGTAGCCTGTTCCTTTTTAAACCTTTGGAATTTTCCATGTCTATCCCAAGAATAGCAAGTGGTAAATTTCCTTGATGAGTTTATAGATCATGGAGATAAACAAGGAAAGTGTGCACCTGTCATTAGATCAGATGACTAAACTGTAGCCATCAATGCACCCAAACCAACATCAATGGTCTTATATGTATGTGTGCATATGTATGTGCATGTACTCATATGTGTTTGTGTGCATATTTGCTGTGTGGTTTTTTTTTTGTCTTTATAGTAAATGCTTATTATCTCTTCAACAAAATATGCACATTTTCAACTCCTGAATTATCCACTGCATATAGGAACTAAGTCAATACTCTATGTCTCAGAGACAACCCCTCACACAAAGAAAATAGATTTATATTTCCCCAAAAAACAGCAGAGCAGAAATACATTATACAGGAGAAATAGCTGGCTTGTTTAAAAGAACCAGTCTTAAAAATACACAGTTTATGTTATCAGGTAAAAATAATAAAGGACACTCCTCATAAATGGAATCAGATAGCAATAAGAGGAAGCATATCTCACGGCTATGATATTAGGACTGATTAGACAAATGGGACGATAGCATCTAAAAGGTGGCATACATCTGTTGTCACAATGTGAAGCACCCCCAAGGAGTTAGAGGATCACACAAGAAAGGGTAGAGGAATTTGACACAACCTTGACTTTTTCTCTAGTTGAGAATTCAAATGCAGAGATACCATGAACCTATTTCCATGCTGGAATAACAACACTCTCCAAAATAAATAAATAAATCTAAATCTATTTAAACAGATACTATGATATTCAAGAAGAAAGAAAATATGATATTCAAGAAAAAATAACTTTGCCAGTAGTTAACCAAGAGAACATACACAATTTCTTCTGTTGCAAATGCTGTTTTGAAAGATAAAATAAAATTTAGCAATGCAGATGACAAGAAGCTAATTTCTGATCATCACATAGATAGGTACTCTTTTTTTCTATTCAAAAATTAAAGTATCACAATTTTTAAAGTTTATTTATTTTAAGAGAGGGAGAAAGAGGGATAGCATAAGTGGGAAGAGGGAGGGAACAAAGAGAGAGAATCCCAAGCAGGGGCACTGTCAGCACGGAGCCCCTGATGCTGGGCTCAAATTCATTAACTGTGAGATCATGGTCTGAGCCAAAACCAAGGGTCAGACGCTTAACCAAATGAGCCACCCAGGTGCTCCAAGAACGACTATGTATAAGTAGTAGTGGGCTTCAGTGGCAGTGATATGTTATTATACTAAACTATTCAACTATGTTGGAATGTTACAAAATTTTTGCGTCTATTTAACTGCCCTGTGTTCAAGATACTCAAATTGAGCACATTAAAGCCTTGTAAATGAAGGCAACTTAGTCTGATATTTTTCAGAAAAGGATAATCTTGAGTAAACTGATATAAATTGATTTTAGTATTAACCTACTGTTCAGATTCAGATATACCTGTCTACTTTCCTAAGGGAATTATGACCAAAAGTAAATTAATGATCCTTTCTTCAATCGGCACATTTAACCCAAGGGAGTATAGAGACTCCTTTAACAATAAACCACAACATAATAAACAATATGATAACTGAGAATGAGCTCATATTCTAAAACCTGTAATATATATTATTATCTGATGCTAGAAACAGTGAAGTAAACCTTACATAGAAGAAATAGGCCAAAAATTCCATTGCAGTATTTTCCTCTCCAAACTTGGCAAATAATGGTTTTTACTATGTAACCAATAAAAGCACTTGGTATGATCTCCATCACATCATTATTTTTTCAGTATGCCTTTAAATTTCTCTAAGTTACACATGCTATTTGGAGAAGGGAAACATAGTCACATTTAGTGGCATATAGCCAATGCTATTAAAAAATAAGTTTGCTTTTGCCTTTGTACTAGTTGATATCAGGATGGTAGTGGGGGCAGGGGGTTTAAGTTTACAATGTAGGAAGAAGTTCTTTGGAGGGTAACAAAGTTTAAGTTATGCAGTAACAAGTTTAAGTTATTTCAGTGACCACTTTGAATTAGGCCCTAGGCTGTTAATGACTTAATTCACTTAGAAATTTGAAAATTCAGAGGGCCTTGGGAGAAAAGAAAAGAAAAAAATTATCCAGTGCTGAAATATTTATAAATATTCATTGGATTTTTTTTCCTACAAGGCTCAAGAAATTTTATTTCTGTCTCACTGTTGTAGTTCATACAATGTTGAGCTAAAATACAGAAAAACTTCATTGGTATAAGCAACAGATGCAGGGAAAGTCAGGTATAATGATGATGATAATGATGATATATCTAGAATGTACACAGCATTTATTATGTGTTAGAAATTATTTTAAGACACATAGAGAGACATGTATAGATATATATTAATATTTATATATGACACATGTATATATGTAGAGAAATATATACACAGGTATAATATAAACATATGCACACACAGAGAATGAAACAGAAACAGAGAGAGAGAGAGAGAGAATGTCTTTACCACAATTCCATATATGGCATATATTATTATCTCATTTTCAAAAATAAGAAATCAGCACCAAGTATCTAATTAGCTTTTTTATGATCAAATAGCAAATAAATTCTGGAGGCAGGATTCAAAATCAGAAGCAGGAAGGCCTTGGAATCTACATGCTGAGTCTCTACATCAAAGTGGACTTCACTGTTCATTAAAGCCCCAAACTTTTATAAAGAAGAAAAACAAATCTGAGTTGTGTCCCCTAAATCTACCTTCAGGCAAATAACTGGTCATATTATTTTTATTGTTTCTCATTCCAAAATGGTTCAAACACTTGACAGACTTCAAAGTCTGCCGTACTTGAGTTTGAATACTGATCAACAACATATGACTTACTACATATATGATTTGGGGTTAATCACTTACCATTTCTGAGCCTCAGTTTCCTCATCTCTAAACAATGAGAAATAATAGTTTCCATTTACTATTGTATACAGAATTATCAAAGATCAATTTTTTGTGTGTGAAGTTCTTGGTATAAAGCCTAGAAAATGGAAACGGCAAAATAAATGGCATTATTATTAATATAATTGTTGCCATCACCATCATCATCATCACCTTCCTTTGGCATGGTGTTCAGTTTTTTAGACAATTAATATGAAATAAGCATTTCCTAAGTACATATTGAATTATGAATGTGTTCATGTTATCCCACACCACCTTACAGAATATCAACTCAATTATATAAACACTCATACTGTTTTAGAAAGAATTAGCCCTATACATTAAATTGAGAAAGTGTGCTTTGGATATGCTTGGGATTTCTTGGGATATTTCACTTGCATTAATATATCCATTTCCAATGTATACCCACCACCCAGCATTCCTTCACTGGGCCAGAGTTGTATTTATTACTGTATCCATTTGACTTCAGTTTAATCCCTGATAAACTTTTGTAGTTCAGCCCATATCTTCTTCTGAGTCTCCAGATCCATCTTTTTCTATAATAGAAGACCTAATAACTTCTATAATTAATTACACTTAAATGTGTTTAAGGAAAGCTGACGTCTAGCACAAGAAACATCTTGTCTTAAAGCCATCTTTAAAGAGTAAAGGCCAATTTGCAGAGATTCCAAATTCTTTATTTAGATAGTCTCTATGATCTTGAACACCTCTAAAAAATTATAATTCTATATGTAAAAAAAATCTACCATGTTAGTGATCCTATTCTAAGCAGATTTAATATTGAGATTATATTCTAAATGTAGTAATAAATTTTCTTTAATAAAAGAAAAAGAGTTTCTCCATGGATTCTTCACAATTTCTTCTCTTTTCATTTTTTAAAATTATCAACAGGAAGGATATTGACCTATATAGGTGAATCTAAGAACCCTAAAATCTTATTTGGTTCAATAAACACTTATATAGTAGCCATTAATAAAATTAGTCACTAGTTATTATCCATTTCACATTCAATAAACCTTTTAACTTTAGAAATGATCCCATGAGGTATCTTATGAGAAATAAGATGTTACCCTCCATTTAAAAAAAAAAGAAAGACGGAAACTAAGACCAAACAGATGAATAGTACAAAAGGAACAGAGCTTTCACCACAAGTAAACCTTGCAGTCCACTGCAGTGGGACATAACCATGAACACAGATAGCTTTACACAAGGCATGATATAAGCTAAGCTGTATAAGCAGAAGACTTTGCACACATCATGATACTGATTGGAGAAAGCTAGAAAGAACTGCCTTTTGATACAACTCAAAAGAATGAGTGAAACATCTGAAATGGTGGGAAAGGACTGATGAGGCAGAAGGAACCATTTAAGCAAAGGCACAAAGATGTGCAAGTGTAAGGCAAAATTGGAAATGAGTGGGTCATCATGTGCAGTTGTCATGTGGAATGTTTGAGATCTGCTCTCAAATGTCAGCACACATCAGAATCACACAGCAGTGAACACAAAAATGTCCATTTCTAACAAGTGGCAAGGTTATTCTAATGCTTCTGACTCAGGGAATGTACTTTGAGAACTACTAGTTTAGGGACATATGAGTTACTAGGTTTACTTCTGAATTAAAGTTCATTGTAGAATATGAAATAATATCATTTATATATTATATATTTTATATACCATATATGCAAGATTTCCAATTTTTTACTTCTGAATTGAAATTCATTGCAGAATATAAAATAATATATTATATATTGTATTATGTATTCTATATTCTATATATTCTATATTTTATATATTACATATGCAAGATGTCCAATTTTGGCCTACAATGTTGAAATCCTATGAGTGAAAGTGTAATCGAATATAACCCTGAAAGGCCTATTGAGAAAGAACTTATCACAATAGAGTTAGCAGTTCATATAACTATATTGGACTGCCTGCTTAGAGCCCTAAGGATGAAAGCTCTGTTAATATTGGCATAAGACCAAGCTGTTTCTAAGAACAAAAATTAAAGCGGCAAGCAGTGCCTTAGGTGTAATAACATATCAGTTGTTTCTCTAGTCTCTAGACACAAAATGGAGTCTAGAGAAACAAAGCAATGCTATGTGACCTATGCTAAAGGGATGCCATTTGAGACCAAAGAAAGGTCTTTGAAATGTCTCATCTATGTGAAGATCTATTGTAAGTGGTCTATGAATTTGTACACAGCCCACAAGTGTGCAGTTGAAGCAGATATGGGGAGTTAATGTCCACCTCTAATTCTTGTACCCTGATATTCAACATTGAAGCCAGGGTGCAGATTTACTGCAACAAAATATTCATTTGTTCAGATGCGGCATCCTTTTCTAATCTATCATCCCATTTTAAGAGTCTGTCTTTTTATTCAAACCTGGTAAGCCAAAGATTTTGGGCCAATTTTTCAGTTCCTGAAATATGAAAGAAAGCAACCACAATCATAAGGTGGCTATGTGACTCTAAGTTACATGACTCTACATTATATTACATTACTATAAATTGCATGACTATAAGTGATCTAATTCTCCCAGGCTACAGTTTCCCAAAACCTCAACTGACATAGCTGGAATAAGTAATCTCAAATGTTCTTTCATCTCTGATATCTCATAATCCTATGTTTTAGGATAAAGGAAGACATAGTATGGCATAGAAAAAAAAATCATGAGAATTGATGCTGAGCAGATGTGTGTGGAAATCCACATTCAGAAGGTTTTAGATGCACTATTTAATCTCTCTGAGCTTCAGTTTAATCACCTGCAAAATGAGGATAATGATTCTTACTTCAGTAAGTAAAACTGAAGAACAACGAGTTCCAACATAAATATTCTGCTAAAGTCTTTGAAGCAAAAAATTGCTTCCATTATTTGGTAAAATAATGGACCACACAGTATGAAAATTCACACATACCTCCATGTTAAATCTACCCTTTCCAACCCTGCAAGGTTTAAATCTATAGATAACTTTTTTAAAAAAGATAATAAAGAAGGGAAAGGTGATAAAAACAGATGGAAGAAAGGAGGAAAGGATATAGGGAAAGATCTTTTAATTCTAGAAAAGAACTCTTTCTCTTTAATCCAAAATGAAAAACTCAATTCATAGCAGTACAAGGATATATAGACCATATGAAAGTTACTATAAAAATTAAATTGTTGATAGATTATATAAAGTATGATCATGAAAGGAACAAACAAGCAGCATAAGAATTATTTAATAGGTATTATATAGAGAAAAGATTCAGCATTAACATGTCATAGTCTCGAAAGGATTCTTCCTTAAAGAGTAATTAGTGATCTACTATTTTCAAGGAATAATGGAAACATTGTGGGCACAGAGGGTCAAACCAAATCCTTTTTGAATCTTGATTCCAAAACTTGTACTCCAGTAATTTGACTTGGGACCAGTTGTTGACACTTTCTCAGCCTTAATTCCCTCATTTATCAAATGTATATAATACTACCTACTTCTCTAGTAAGTCTGTTGCTTACTATCATGACAAAATCAATCTCAACTCTCCCAGCCCAGTTTCTGAGCTATCTCTAAGTCTTGTATCTTCTGAGGATTAAATATGACAATGTTTGTAAAGTACTTGCACATAGTACTTTAATAATATTATTAATTAAATTAATTATTAATAAAATTAGTAATATTAATTATAATGAATATTACTTTTATTAATATTGAAGTTTAGTATAAAAGTATTCAGATTGCATTCAGTTAAAGATATTTACAAATGGGTACCATAATTTCAATTATTTTAATACCCTACAATTTTTAGCTTTATGAAATTAATCTAAAATTTATGTTTCCGAGATGCCTTGGTGGCTCAATCGGTTAAGAGTCCAACTTTGGCTCAGGTCATGATCTTGTGGTTAGTGAGTTGGAGCCCTGTATCGGGCTCTGTGCTGACAGCTCAGAGCCTGGAGCTTTCTTAAGATTCTGTATCTTCCTCTCTCTCTGCCCCTCCCCCACTCCTCTCTCTCTCTCTCTCTCTCTCTCTCTCTCTCTCTCTTTCTCTCTCTCTCTCAAAAATAAATTAAACATTTACAAAAAATTTTTTAATAAAATATTTATGTTTCCTTCAAAAACTGGCAAAAGTTAAATGAATATGAAGCATTTTCTACAAATTTTGTTACTTTTCATGGGACAAAGGAGAAACATAGCTGTTTCAAGATTCACTTTTTCCATACAAGTCAAACCCTATTACTATCATTTCTCAACATTAGCCAATTTATCCAAACAAGCAAACATAACAGCATAAGCAGGACCTACCTAAAACACAAATAAAAACGTCAGCCATCTTTGTATGAGCGCTGAACATTGTTTTTCATAAATCCCAACATGATAATTTCCCAATGAGTATCCTTTCATTGTCTCAATACCTGAAATTCTAAATTTCAGTGTTTCTTAGAGTTTAAAGCTATGATCTTTCCTATTATGTTCAAATACTCGTGAAAAACATACTTTTAAAATATAATCATTGGTTCACTATACTTACTCTCATATTCAATCATGATTTTGGCCAAATGCCTCCTCTGACATAGCCAGCCTTATAATCCAGTTAATTTTTCCACTCCTTTTTAGCTGTTTACTTATAATCTAAATGTAGCCCATTTGAAATGGTTAAATGATCAGTACTACTACTCAAGCTACAAACTAAACATTCATTTTATTATTATAAGTAAATGTGTAGGCACATTGTACAGATTTTGAAAAGTACAAAAGTTAAAGAAGAAAATCTGCAACAGCTTCCACTCAGAAACATCCTATATAAATAGTAACAAAAAACTCATACCCTACTATTTTCATATGTCATAAGTATTCTCCCTGGAGATTAAATATTATTGTAATTGTTCCAATGAGTGTGTAATATGCATTCATATATTTGTACTATAAATCACTTCAACAATTCTTACTGTTGATGCCAAATTTTTAGTATCATAAATGACATTACAATAAATAAAATTATAAATAAACATATGAGAATTATATATTTTAAAATAGCTTCTTAAGAGGGGAATTCCTGATCCAAGGTTGGAAATACTTTTGGAAAGTATATCATTTTGCTTTCAAGGAACGTTATATCCATTAACATTAAACAAGATCACTGTTTAAAATATTTCCTTCTATTTTTTTTTTATTTTTTTTTATTTATTTTTTATTTTTTTTAAATGTTTTTTTTTTTTTTTTTTTTTTAATTTCTAGAAGAGAGAGAGAGAGACAGCATGAGCAGGTGAGGGTCAGAGAGAGAGGGAGTCACAGACTGAAACAAGCTCCAGGCTCTGAGCTGGCAGTCAGCACAGAGCCCGACGCGGGGCTCGAACCCACGAACCGCGAGATCATGACCTAAGCGAAAGTCGGATGCTTAACCGACTAAGCCACCCAGGCGCCCCTAAAATATTTCCTTCTAGTAACAGACTCCCTGATTGGCTCAGTCAGTGGAGCATGTGATTCTTGATCTCAGGGTTGTAAGTTTGAATCCCACCCATTGGGGAGGAGGTAAAATTTAAAAACTAAATAAAATATTTCCAGAAACATTTACTCTTAGTTTAATGGAAAAATAATTAATTCAAGTTCAATGCCAAAAAAATAGAAAATACAGGAGAAAATATTTTAAAACTACTAAAACTTTTTATCATTTACAATGTTGTTCCCTCTTTCACGTTTCACATATTTCTTGAAAGACAATTAATAATATACATTTTGGGGGCTCCTAGGTGGCATAGTTGGGTAAGCACCAGACTCTTAATTTGGCTCAGATCATGATCTCGAGGTTGTGGGATTGAGCCCTGCGTGGGGCTCTGCACTGACAGTGTGGAGCCTGCTTGGAATTCTCTCTCCCTCTCTCTATCTCTCTCTTACTCATGCTCACTCTCACTCAAAATAAATAAATGAACTTTAAGGAGAAAAAGAATATACATGTCCAAGCTATACTTATTCTCTTTACATTGTACTATGAGCATTTTCTAATGTTCAATTCTCTGTTATTCTTTCCTATCTCCATCAACACTATTATGTACCCTGGTGTCCTAATCAGAAACAGAGGAAAGTCCAGACACGACTTTCTTTTGTCCAAAACCAACAGCTGACCTCAAATGTCCACCTTTAGAACAACCCTCATGAGCCTCAGCTCTCCTCCAACCATATTTCTACTGTTTTTCTCACTTATGCTATTGAAAATACCTTCTACCAGCTCTTTCTATGACCAGTCCAGCCATTTTGTATCCCATAGTTCATGATGCTGGATAATGTTCTTTCTATTGTTGAAATAAAGCTCTGTCAGTCCAATGACTACAATGATTCATTTAAGATAAAATCTTGGTTTTTCAATGTGACATTGTTCTCATTAACTTCTTTGGCTTCAACTTGCCCTCAAGTAATGCCAAACAATTTGCTCTGACTGTGTGTTGCTCTTTCATGAATATGTAAATTCCATATTGAAAGCCTCCTATAGGGACTAAGAAAAGGGGCTCTGGTAACACACTGCCTATATTTAAGTTCTGGCTGTGCCCAGTGTTGACTTTGGGCAATTCATTTAACGTATTGTGTGCTTCACATGTAAAATGAGGATAGTAACAGTGTTTACCTGTGGGATAATTATGAGGACTGAATGAGTTAATGTTTCTGATATGGTTAGAACAGTAACCATCAAAAGTAAATGTTACGTGTCTATTGAATAAAGGCTTTGATTTTGCCTATTATATTGCTTAGTTTATACAGCCTGCTCAACTTTGAGATCTCTCCAAAAACGTTTCTTCTGAAACTACACTGAGATACTTGATTCTATGATTTTATCTTGGTCCTATCACTTTTTACACAGGGCTGACACTGTCTACATTTGTGATTCCTAAAACAGACAGTTGTCTGAAAGGAGAGGTCATTTTTCTTCTCTGCACCACCAGGAGCTAGCACAAAGCCTAAGCAACACCCTGCCGGTTGTGGTCTATCAGTATCTGCTTTGCAAATGAACAACACTTTGTCACTGGCAGTTTTGATTAAGGTCTTGCTCACCACTTGTTCTTTTAGTGTGCAGTATGTTTTCAAGACCCTAATTAATAAAATATTTTAAGGACCAAACCTCACATTACAATAAATTACAAACATATAATCTAATTTTAGAAAGGGACTGAATCAAAATCCACTTTCATCTAGTTTTTTTGCTGTATTTTTTTCATGAACCAAGCAAGTAGGACATGCCATATATAACAGTGTAAATTAACAGCCAATAAGTATATTTCTGAGATCATAAATTAATTGTAGCAATCGGAACTAAGTACAATGAGATGATGTGAAAGACAAAAAGATTTAGACCTTACTTTAAAAGATATTGGGTGGGGGGGCACCTGGGTGGCACAGTCACTTAAACATCTGACTTTGGCTCAGGTCATGATCTCACAATTTGTGGGTTCAAGCCCTGCATCGCGCTCTGTGCTGACAGCTCAGAGCCTGGAACCTGCTTTGGGTTCTGTCTCCCTCTCTCTCTGCCCCTCCCCTGTTCATGCTCTCTTTCTCTCAGTCTCTCAAAAATAAACATTAAAAAAAAATCCTGGGGCCCTCTTTGGTTTCAGAACACACATCTACGTGATTATTTAAAAACACCTAAAGTCCTGTAACAGGCTATCATTCAAAGAATAAGCACATTAAGACAATGTAGTGTCCACAGACATAAAGAGGCCATAAATGGAATAAGCAGGACAGATTCAGATCAACAATTAAATATTTTAGGGGAAGAGAGATGTAATTCATATTACAAAGACATATTATTAAAATGAGAATTTTAATAGAGAAGGTTAAAATAGTTAAAGGAAATAAAGAGCACACTCAAAATCATGAAAGTGAAAATAAGATGGATGAACTGAAAAGCTCTTTGGAGGATGTGAAGCAATTGGCAGATTCTCTCTCCCTGACAGTCTATCAGAAAATGAAATAGGTGAGTAAGCTATAAAGTCTGGAGGCTTTCCACCCTTCAAATAATATGAGGCTAAAACACTTTGTAAATAAAGATTCTATAAAATATACTCTTATAAATCACTAATGTTATTATTAAGTTTATAACAACAAATATAGTAGTAAATAATACCATAAAAATATCATCACAACTGATTATAATGAAGATTGTGAAGATTACTATTAGATTACTAGACTAGGGGAAATAAGATATGAGGATAAATATAGATAGTGTAGATTATGTTATTTATATCCTTGAAAAACAGAACACCTGGGTATCTAAAAAGAGTTATCCCAAAGAATATGCTATTCTTTTCCTAATAAAAAGAGCTTCAAAGGAAAATAAATTCCAAAGTCTTTTTTGTCTCCAAGTTGCTCTTATACAAGAGGAATTTGATGAGTTAAGTACAAATGCATAAGAAACATGTGGATTACATTTTCTTTAAAAATACACAAGGGCTTAAAAATTAAGGAGAAAAAGTGTTTGGCACAATGCATTTTTCATGAAGCCAAACCAAAAACATTCAAGACAGTTTCAGATTGTAGTATGACCTTCAACATTGTTGTGTTTATGTCTCTTAAAGTAATCTAAAAATAAACACTATTTTAAGTAGGAGAACTGAAGCAATAAAATATTCACCAAGATATAGATTTAAATGAATAATTTCTTAAAGCTTTTGCTGAGTCTCTGGCTCTCTCTGGCTCTCTTTTCAATAATCTCCCATCCAGAGATGCTCAAACAAATGCCCACCATATGTGTCATACTCTGTGTCTATTCCATTATTTCTTCATAATGTTTCTGGTTCACGTAGTAGAGGAGACAACATCTGAATATGTGTAAGAAAAATGTCAACCCTCCCCTAGTGGTAGGATTAACTTAACCACAACTTGTGATCTTTAATTGGTTCAAATGTATTCTCAATTTGAGTCATTTTTTAATACTTTTGGCCTGTGCTTTGTTCCAATCTCTGTCTATACATTTGTTGCAAAGACACTTTCTGAAATGAGAATTCGTCCCTCTAAGTAGACAAGAATGAAACTTGAACAGCTGGGTTGAGCTGTACTAGTGGGTGAGTCGAGGTGATGGGACACACCCTGACAAGCAGTGTCCATCCTAACGGCCTGCAACAAGTGGAAAGAACAATGAAATAAGAATATGAAAACTGGTGTTTTTATTTTTGGTCTTTGCTGCTGTATCACCAGGGGCCTCTATTTGAGCCTAGCATTTCAGTGATTTAGCACTGTTGTTTTGTTATTGAACCAGGTTTGTAATGAACATTTTTTCATTCCTCACATTACCCTTCATCATGGGTTGTCCTCATCTCCTACATACCTTTCATATCAAGCATGAAGTCTTGTCAGTGATTTCTTTGCATCTTTCCTCAAAGACATCCTTTCCTTTTTCTTTCCATTATTACCGTCCAAAATGGCTTTTATCTCTCTACTCCTAAACTGCAGTTATAAAAAGGGAGACATCGGGGGAAAGGGAGAGAGGCAAACCATGAGAGACTCTGGAATGATGAGAACAAACTGAGGACTGATGGGTGTGTGGGGGGGAAGGGAGATGGGCATGGAGGAGGGCACTTGTGGGGATGAGGACTGGGTGTTATATGGAAACCAACTTGACAATAAACTATTTGTAAAAAAAAAAAAAAAAAAAGGGAGACGTCACCTAGATATATGTCTTCAGCTTCAAGAATGTCTCCATAGCCCATGGACTAGGATATATCTCTAAAGCAGACTTTTTATTCTATGACTTTTCTACTTAATAATCTTCAAGAATATCCTATTGCTCGAAAGCAAAAATCCTAAACCAGAATAGTAGAAAGCAATATTTCCTCGAATATTAGTTGAAAAATGAATGTATGTGTTCTTCACATTTACAGCCCTCTAAAACTTATCTCCAAACCATCTTCACTACTCTTTGAAGCACATTAAGTCTCTGGTAGATAGAATGGTTCTCCAAAGATGTCCAAACCCTAATCCTGGAATCCTGTGAATATGTAGTGTTACATAACAAAACAGGTTTTGCTGATGTAATTAAGATTACAGATTCTAAAACATGAAAGATAACCTGTATTATCCAAGTGTGTTCAATATAATGATGCCAACCCTTACAAGGAGAAAAACTTTTCTGGCTGGAGTCAGAAAAAAGGTGGCAGAAGGCAAAGTAAGGGATATATGACAGGAGGGAAAGTCAGAGAGATTCCAAGCATGAGCAGATATCATGTGCCCTCACTCATTCTGAGATGCAGGGACCCACCACATGGAAGGATGTAGAGAGGCCAGTAGCAGCCCCAATCACACAGTCTGCAAAGAAATGGGAATTTCAATTCTATAACCACATTAGGTTTATTCCAAAAACATGTGTGTTTGCAAACACAGATGGTCCCCAGTTTATGATGATTTAACTTATAATTTTCTTACTTTGCCATGGTTCAAAAGTGATTCACATTTAGTAGAATCTGTATGTGAACATTTAACTTCTGTATCTTTTCCTGGGCAGACCATATGCAGTGCAATATTCTCCTGTTGCTGGCCATGAGCAGAAGTCCCAGTCAGCCATGTGATCACAAGAGTAAACAGTTGATACACATACAGTCATTCTCTTTTTCATTTTCAGTACAATATTCAGTTAATTACATGAGATATTCAACAATTTACTTTAATAGGCTTAGTGTTAGATGATTTTACCCAACTGTAGGTGAATGCAAGGGTTCTGAGCACATTTAAGGTAGTCTGGGTTGTTATGACTTCAGTAGTTAGGTGTATTAATTTATTTTTTACTTATAACATTTCTAAGTTACAATGAGTTTATTGGTACATAACCCCATTGTAAATTGAAGAAGATCTGTAGACTCTTCCCAGGAACTCCTGATAAGACCAAGTTGGCCAACATCTTTATTTCAGTCTTGTAGAAATACTGAACCCCAGAGGAGAGAAATTGGCCAAATTGGAAGATAATAAATTTGTTTAAGCTAAGCTAACATACTCTCAAAAAAGTTTCTGCACAGTGAAGAAAACAATCAACAAAATGAAAAGGCAACTGATGGAATGGGAGAAAATATTTGCAAATGACATATCAGATAAAGGGTTAGTATCCAAAATCTATAAAGAACTCATCAAACTCAACACTCAAAAAACAAACAACCCAATTAAGAAATGGGCAAAAGACAGGAACAGACATTTTTTCCAAAGAAGACATCCAGATGGCTAACAGACACATGAAAAGATGTTCAAAATCAATTATCATCAAGGAAATACAAATCAAAACCACAATGAGCTACCACCTCACACCTGTCAGAATGGCTAAAATGAACAACTCAGGAAACAACAGATGTTGGCAAGGATGCAGAGAAAGGGGAATCTTTCTGCACTGCTTGTGGGAATGCAAACTAGTGCAGCCATTCTGGAAAATAGTATGGAGGTTCATCAAAAAATTAAAAATAGAACTACTCTATGATCCAACAATTACTCTACTAGGTATTTATCCAAAGGATACAAAAATACTGATTTGAAGGGGCACATGCACCCTCATGTTAATAGCAATGCTATCAACAATAGCTAAATTATGGAAAAAGCCTAAATGTCCATTGACTAATGAACAGATAAAGAAGATATGGTATGTATGTATGTACATATGTAATATCTATATATATATAGATCTGTATATCCATATATTTATTCATGTATATATGAATATTACTCAGCAATCAAAAAGAATGAAATCTTGCCATTTGCAACAATATGAATGGAACTAGAATGTATTATACTAATTGAAATAAGTCAGTCAGACAAAGATAAATATCATATGATTTCACTCGTATGTGGAATTTAAGAAACACAACAGATGAACATAGGGGAAGGGAAGGAAAAATAAGATAAAAATAGAGAGGGAGGCAAATCATAAGAGACTCTTAAATACAGAAAACAAACTGAGAGTTACTGGGTGGGGGGCTGGGTTAAATAAGTGATAGGCATGAAGGAGGGCACTTATTGGGATGAGCACTGGGAGTATATAAATGATGAATCACTGAATTTTAGACCTGAAACCATTATTACACTATATTCTAACTAAATTGGATTTAAATAAAATTAAGAAACTAAAAAAAAAATAGTTTCCTGTGTTCCACCCGTGTGTATCATTACCACTTCACCTCTGATTGGCACACTGCTTACCAATGACAGTAACACACTATTTATATCACTTCATTTCTCAGCTGCAATCCACAAAACTTCTTTTTAAAAACTGCAATGGGCCCCTCATAGCAAAATATTTTAATTAAAGTTTGAAAAAAATCTCTTTGGTTTGACTGAAAAGAGTAATATACCTTTTGGATCAATTACTGTTACATATAAAACCTTGTTTGATTTTTGACTAATGGCATTTAAGAAAGAAAAGCATTTTAAGCTAGTTCTTAGAAAACATAAATATACAGGCATAGTACCTGGGGATCATGTTAAAATGCACATTCTGATTCTGTATATCTGGGATGGAACTGAGAAGTACTCATTTCTAATGAGCTTTCATTGCATTCTGCCATTTACTTTTTGTGTGACCTTGGATAAATCACTTCAAAATACAAACATAAATGTTCTTATTTGTAAAATGGACACTGTGAGTATAAATGAGATCATGGATATAAGGGAAATGCTTCTTATTGTTCCCTGTGCTACATGCTTGGCCCAATCTGAGCTGAATTTGTCATAGACAGAACACATCACACTTATCACATCCCATATGAAACATCAGCCACATTCGCTGTTTCTCTCTTACAGCACCTTAGACAATACCAACAAAGCAGCTCACAAATGTGGTCAGTGTCCACAGATGAACCCATCAATCAGTGGAGCTCAGGGGTTGGCGATGAAGGTACTAGGCTCAGGTTCTGTATTTAGAAGTGCCTTCAACACTGCTTATTAGAGAGATTGAAGCTCACAGTGCGATGCATCCCAGTTGCTGTCAGTGGATTGAGTCTCAGTTGTTCTCAGTGGGAATAAGCTTTTTTTCCTTTTCCTACATCATTTTCCTCATCCCTTCATTTCTGTTTCTAGGAATTGCCTTCCAAATAAACTATATTTTAATAAGTCTTTGTCTCAAGTTCTGTTTTTGGCTTTACATTCACTAATCATCTTATCTGTTTTGGAATGGGATTAGGGGTAGAAGAGAGAAAAGTTTGAATAATGAAGTAGTTCTAATATTTAAACTGTATAGGGGCAATGTAAGGACAATTTTTAAGATCATGGAATTAACTTTTTTATTTGTACTGGAAACTATGAAGAAATAAAATGAGAGCCTGAAGTCAGCTACCTATAAACTCAGAGAATGCTGGAAAAACCAGAAGATTTTCTCAGAAATATTTTTAAAGATCTTCATTTCCAACAGCTAGTGGTAGACTTTGCTGAAATTCATTCCTGAGTCTTAATAGTAAAGGTAGAAAAAACTGCAGGGAAGACCATGTTTGGCCTTAGTGGATCTTCCATGCTAAAATATGGCCAAGATATAGACTATATAGGAACCTGAGGTTGGACAATACTTGGTGTACCCAAGAAGGTGTGTGTTAGTGTGGAGAACATGAACATCTTTGAGAAACTCAGTATGACTGTCTTCTATAAAACCCAAATCACAGGAGATAGTGATTCCATGAGAGAGAGGCTTCTAGTGTCAATGAAGATGACAGAGTTCTAGAACAGCAAAGGCCAGGTGGTGGCACCTAGCCAGCAGAAGCAAAGTAAGCATAATTACTATAAAGCACAGCAATACTAATGTGGCACAAGAGGAGTCTTTTACCTGTAGTGTTCTGTTCTGATGGCTAAGAGACTGTGGCATGTCTAGGAGTGAAATAAATCAACAGCCAACAAAGATGTTGCTTAATTTGTAGAGAAATCTCAAGACTTCTCTTAACTTTTATAACAAAGACAAAATCACTATTCCTTGCTCAATTTCCAAATCTGAGAACTTCAGATACAGGATCTGGCAAACAAAATGGAGACAATTCTCTTTGGGAAAGACTGTGCTATGCCACCAAAAACATATACAATAAATGTTATACTAAATTCTTCTTTAAAGGACCCCTGGCCTTATACCAGAGTAATGATGTATTGAGAAAAATGAATATCCAAGAACTTTCAAGAGATGTTGGAAACTAAGTCTAACTTAATACTGAAATTAAAGTGACACTAATCCCTGTACATTCTTGCAAGAACAATTTCAAATGGTTCTAGAGAACTTGTGGAAGTCATTTGAAATTAGGACATCGCTAACCAGAAAAGAAACCAATGGTTTTAACTCTGTTAATCAGAGGTCTGTTAATCTCTGAATGTGGCCAGGTTTTATCTTCACTTCACTTAATGGATGTCTGATCTAAACCTATTTTGCACTGTATTCAATCATTCTGGATTCACCCTGTGGTCATTTCCCAAGACTATGAGTTTTGATTCAATCATACTTATGTAGAAGCTGGTAAAATCCTCATATTAGATTTCTAACCTGCAGAATAAGAGGTGTTCTGGTGAAATACCAAGAGCAAACTTGAGGTACTCACCAATCCTCAGTCACAGCACAGAGTTAGAAGTGATAGTGTATTTAAGATGGAAGTATTTGATCACAGGATCATAGACCTTTTGATGGCCAAAATGCCTGCATGGGGAAGATATCTTATGTGGTTTGAGCACTGCTTTCTATGATGCAGTATACTTATTTAAGCAGCAGCTATTGTAGGAAGCCTTTAACCAGTACTAGAATACACAGATGTGGAAACCAAATATTGAAAGAAGTATTGACAACTATCACCATCTCCCCCATGACCCTTTGGGGAGCTTGTGCTGCTCACTCCTATAACACTGGACTCTTGAACCCCAGTTGGAAAATGTTTCTTTTAGGAGACATATTAAGGGTTCCTTTAAAGCTAGAGCTTCAGCTTTGCCTAGTTAATCTTAGCCCCTCATGGCTTTAGACCGGCAAATACACAAAAAGAATTAGACATTTGACACATTATTAACTCTGATTATCATGAGTTTCTAAGGTTGCTGCCACATAATAAAGGCATGGAGGAATGTATTGAGCCCTGGGGTGGGGTTTGGGGAGTGGATCTCTGTGGTATCTGCTGGTGTCTCTATGCTCAGTAATAACAGAAAAGAAAAAGGCATTTGACACAACAATTGCCTGATAAGGGGCTCTGGAACCAAAGACTCAGACATCCTAAGGAACTAGGTTTCTTTTTCAGGTAAGGAGCTTATATGCCAACAGGGAGCTGGATAAGTGTGAGAGGACACTAGAGTAAGTGGTAGAAAAGGGAGACAATATCAGGAACAGAGTTGGGACACACTACTGGAGCCAGCTACACTAAACTTGTTTTATATTCTTTATTTCAAAACGTTGTGGCCAGCCAGGATATTGAAGGTTTATTAAAAAGTTGAACTTAGGGAGCGCCTGGGTGGCTTAGTCGGTTAAGCGTCTGACTTTCGCTTAGGTCATGATCTCACGGTTCGTGGGTTCGAGCCCCGCGTCGGGCTCTGTGCTGACTGCCAGCTCAGAGCCTGGAGCCTGTTTCAGAGTCTGTGTCTCCCTCTCTCTCTGACCCTCCCCTGTTCACGCTGTCTCTCTCTCTCTCGCCTAGAAATAAATAAAACATTAAAAAAAAAAAAGTTGAACTTAGTGTGAGGCAGTAACATTTCTGAGCAGTGAATAGGGTTGCTATCGTAGACAATGTTGAAGCTCTGTGTTAAGTTCCCCTAAATAAACCTACAATTCAGCTGGACTTGTGGAGTTCAGTCCTACCTCAAGTACGTGCTTCTTTTTTATGTTTTTGTGGAAGCTATAGGAAGCTCACTCACTGCACACAGGACAGCTAGGGAGTGTGAGATAATTAAAGCCCCTGAAGCACAATGCTCAACAATGGACAAGAGTTATAATAAAGGCCCTGGCTTCCTATCCTTCAGAGCAACAATTCTAAGGTTCCTCAGTAGGACGAAGCCCTAATTGTCCACAGCAGTAATTCACTTTTATTGGCATATCTTCCTGCCATATCCCATTCAGCTTACTTTCCTGTATAGTCTGTCTACTCCCACTAGTTCTACAGTAGTTGTATCAAACATGGAGTGTCCATAGGTTCCTTCTTCTCATGGATATAGGCAGCTGGTTAAATCTTACGAGAAATGTCTGCCCCTTGCTATGCACCAAATTCTTCCCAGAAACACTTACCTGAATGCAATGTCTGTTTAAATGTATAAATCTAGCATAGTCAAACCTGGAATAAAACTTTTGTTTAAGAGGAAGGCAGAGTTTAAACTTTGGGGATTATAAAATTCCAGATTCAAGGTAACTCCTAATTGATTCTATTAGAACAGAACCACTTATCTCAAGAAAATGAACTTGAATAAAATCCTAACTAGGTGAGACTATGAGTAGGCATGCTGTGATTAATTGATATGAAACATAATCATTTTATCAGACTAGATATGCCTAATGAATAAATATGAATAGTTAGAACCTTTTATAAAACTTCCAAAGAAATAATCTATTTTTAAACATATTATTTTTGCATATATTAGACTCAAAGACTATAAAAGAAGTCCTTGGATTGCAGAATATTAAACAGGAAATCCTGTAGAGAATGTACAATGCCATTGTTTCTATCTATTTTTTCATCCTTCCAGCTTAAGAGAAGCAGTACAGTATTAAGATCAAACCTATAATCTGGAAGCAAATCACCTTGGTTCCAGTCCTGGCCATGACCAAGTTACCCAGCTTCTCCATCTACCAGTTTTTCACCTGTGCAATGGGGGTGATACTATGAATAGTCAATTACAGGGCTACTGGAAAATTGAATGACTAATACATAGGAGATCTTAGAAGAATTTGTCACACACTAAGAACACAATAAGTTTTATTATTTAGTTTGTTTTTCTTCCTTCAGAAACTCTTTATCACATACTTGGCTGGATGTAATCATTGACCAGATACTGGAAATATAAAGATGACTATCACAGTATCCGTTTTCAAGATGCTGAGAAGCTAGGAATAGATGAACACAAGAGTACAGAGGACAATAGTACAATGAACAGAATGAACAGATTTCTTTGGAGCAATCTTTAAAGATGAGAGGTTATTTTAATTAGCTCTAGAAAGTTAAGTAAGAGTTCTCTGGGAAGTTGTTCCTGCTGCTGCTGTTGATGATAATGATGATAAGGATAAGAAATAGTAGTTACTAATACAATCTTTAGTTAGTGGTTAACATTTACTGGGTCCTTATAATAAGCCTGATAATTTGTAACATCAATATGTATTATTGTGTTTAATCATTAGAAATATCCCATGAACTTAGTTTCGTTTTTATCTCTAGCCTTGAATTTAGGAAGCTGAGGCCCAAAGAGATAATGACATTTTCCCAAGATCACTGACAGAGTAGATGGCAGAGCTGCAAGTGAGTAGGGACAGACATGCATTTTAAGCATTGAGACAAACAGTGGAGAGCACATCTAATTATGAAATAGCAAAGCATGACCCAAATGAGAAAAAAATTCAGAGTGGCTTGAGCACTGAGTACTTGAGATTTTAAAGATTGTGATGGGGGTGAAGAGTCTTGAATATTTTGCTAAAAACCAGAATGTAACACAGAAGAACCCAGTAAGAAAGGAGAAGACTTTGGAAGTTTATGAGGGGGAAACAAGATTATTACTGTTTACTTATAAATTTACATTCATCCATGCAAAATTCTCAGCAAGATACTAGCAAACCAAATCCAATAATACATTAAAAGAACGATTCACCACAATCAAGTGGAATTTATTCCTGGGCTGCAGGGGTGGTTCAATATCTCCAAATCAATCAATATGATACATTGTATTAATAAAAGAAAGGATAAGAACATGACCCTCTCAATAGATGCAGAAAAAGCATTTGACAAAATATAGCACCCTTTTTTCATAAAAACCCTCAAGAGGGATAGAAGGAACATACTGCAATATCATAAAGACCATATATGCAAAAAGCCCACATCTAAAATCATCCTCAATGGGGAACAACTGAGAGGTTTCCCTCTAAGGTCAGGAACACAACAGGGACGTCCACTCTCATCATTGTTGTTCAACATAGTGTTGGAAGTCCTAACCTCAGCAATCAGACAACACAAAGAAAGGCATCCAAATTGGCAAGGAAGAAGTCAAACTTCAATCTTCACAGATAACATAATACTCTACATGGAAAACTCAAGGCTCCACCAAAAAAGTGCTAGAACTGATACATGAATTCAGCAAAGTTTCAGGATATAAGATCAATGTACAGAAATTGGTTGCATTTCTATATATCAATAGTGAAGCAGCAGAAAAAGAGATCAAGGAATCTATTCCTTTCACCATTAAGAAAACAAAGTACCTCGGAAAAAAACTAACCAAAGAGATAAAATATCTATATGCATAAAACTATATAAAGCTTATGAAAGAAAGCTTGTGAAAGACACAGAGAAATGAAAAAGGCATTTCATGCTTATGAATTGAAAGAAAAAATATTGTTAAAATGTCAATACTACCCAAAGCAATCTGTATGTTCAATGTAATTCTTATCAAAATAACACCAGCATTCTTCACAGAGGTAGAACAAACAATTCTAAAATTTGTATGGAACCAGAAAAGATGCCAAATAGCCAAAGTAATGTTGAAAAAGGAAACTAAATCTGGAGGCATCACAAGTCCAGACTTCAAGCTGCATTACAAACCTGCAATCATCAAGATAGTATGGTACTGGCACAAAAACAGACACATGAATCAATGGAACAGGATAGAGAACTCAGAAATGAACCCACAAATGTATGGCTGACTAATATTCAACAAAACAGGAAAGACTATCCAATGGAAAAAAAGACAGTCTTTTCAGCAAATGGTTGGGAAAACTGAAAAGCCACATGCAGAGGAATGAAACTAGAACACTTTCTTACACCATACACAAAAATAAACTCAAAATGGATGAAGGACTTAAATGTAAGGTAGAAAACCAACAAAATCCTAGAGGAGAAAACAGGCATCAACCTTCTTTGACCTTGGCCACAGCAACTTTTACTAGTCATGTCTCCTGAGGCATGAGCAAAAATGAACTATTGAGACCTCATCAAGATAAGAAGTTTCTGAACAGTGAAGGAAACAATCAATAAAACTAAAAGGCAACTGACGGAATGGGAAAAGATATTTGCAAATGACATATCAGATAAAGAGTTAGTCTCCAAAATCAAACTCGACACACAAAAAACAAACAACCTTATTAAGAAATAGGCAAAAAAGGAGCACCTAGGTGGCTCAGTTGGTTATGCATCCAACTTCGGCTCAGTCTCACAGTTCATGAGTTCGAGCTCCGTGTCGGACTGTGTGCTAACAGCTCAGAGCACGGAGCCTGATTTGGATTCTGAGTCTAACATTTCTCTCTGCCCCTCCCTTACTCACACTCTGTCTCTCTCTCTCAAAATAAATAAACATTAAAAAATAATTAAAAAAAAAAGAAATGGGCAAAAGACATGAACAGACATTTTTCCAAAGAAGATATCCAGATGGCTAACAGACACATGAAAAGATGATCAACCTCATTCATCATCGGGGAAGTATAAGTCAAAACCAAAATGCGATACCACCTCACATCTTCAGAATGGCTAAAATGAACAACTCAGGAATCAACAGATATTGGTGAGGATGCACAGAAAGGGGAACACTTTTGCACTGTTGGTGGGAATCCAAACTGGTGCAGCCACTCTGGAAACCAGTATGAAGGTTCCTCAAAAAATTAAAAATATTGCTACCTACAACCCAGCATTTGCACTACTCTCCATGGACATATAAATGTTCATAAAAGGGACACATGCACCCCAATGCTAATTGCAACACTATCAAATTATGAGCCAAATTATGGAAAGAGCTCAAATGCCCATTGACTGATGAATGTATAAAGAAGAGATGGTACACACACACACACAAACACACACACACACACACACACACACACACATATACATACATACATACAGTGGAGTATTACTTGGTGATCAAAAAGAATGAAATCTTGCCATTTGTGACAATGTGGATGGAAATAGAATGTATTATGATAAGTGAAATAAGTCAGTCAGAGAAGATAAATATTATATGATTTCACTAATATGTGGAATTTAAGAAACACAACAGATGAATATAGGGAAGGCAAAGGAAAAATAAGAAAAAAACAGAGAAGGAGGCAAACCATAAGAGACTCTTAAATACAGAGAACAAACTGAGGGTTGCTGGTGGGGTGTTGGGTGGGGGGCTGGGCTAAATAGGTGATGGTCATTAAGGAGGGCACTTGTTGGGATATGCACTGGATGTTATATGTAAATGATGAATCACTAAACTCTACTCCTGGAGCCATTATTACACTATATGTTAACTAACTAGGACTTAATAACATTTTTTTAAAATAAAAAAAAAAGAAATTTACATCCATGCTGTATCTCACTTAATTCTCCCCAAGTCTATGATCTATGTAATTGTATCCTTGTTTGTATGAAAGAAAGAAAGAAGAAAGAAAGAAAGAAAGAAAGAAAGAAAGAAAGAAAGAAAGAAGAAAGAAAGAAAGAAAGAAAGAAAGAAAGAAAGAAAGAAAGAAAGAAAGAAAGAAAGAAAGAGTGAGCTTACATTTAGATCAATCACTTTTCTAAAAATTATGGGAAAGAAGATGATAGTAGTTATCATAGTAATATTTTATAATAAGTAAGTGATCTTAAACTTTGTCATTGAAGAGAAAAGTATTTGTTTGATTTATTGAGTTTTCATTTAATATAAAAAGGGCTAAATGAGGTATTTTGCAATAACTAAAGTAGGTAACCATGTTCTCCTGAGGTTAGTACAGGAGGGACCATGCCAATATGGTAAGTGAAATAACACTTTGCTCTGATCCTTAAGGTTGGCCAGAGACTGGAGGGAGGGAGAAAGGGAGAGAGACTTGTGTCTCAGTATTTCCTCTCTGAGTTTGACCTGGGATGAGGAAAGTCTATTAGATAACTTAAAGAGAGCACCAGATTCAGGGACTGTGACTCAGTCCTTCAGATGAGATTATTTGAGTGGAATTACTATGCTCTATGAGCTGTGCTAACATGAGGTAGCTTAATCCAGTAAAGAAGGTGGAAGAGCATAGTAAGAGAGGCACATGGTTGGGGCGCCTGGGTGGCTTAGTCGGTTAAGCGTCCGACTTTCGCTTAGGTCATGATCTCGCGGTTCGTGGGTTTGAGCCCCGTGTCGGGCTCTGTGCTGACTGCCAGCTCAGAGCCTGGAGCCTGTTTCAGTCTGTGACTCCCTCTCTCTCTGACCCTCCCCTGCTCACGCTGTCTCTCTTTCTCTCTCTCCTAGAAATAAATAAAACATTAAAAAAAAAAAAAAGAGAGAGAGGCACATGGTTGACACTCTTTTGGTCTTGCCGTAGTTCTACAGTAGGGAGATCACATTGGAAGTCCCCAGGTCTGTGAGCATCCATACTCTAGTAGGATGAGTTAAACTTGTGTCAAAGCCAGGAGGAGGTAGGGACAAGAACTATATGTCTTAGCCAGCTAAAACTGAGGGTAAACTGAGGGAGATAGCTATGCTCTGGAAAGACTGCCACAGCCAAAGCTCAAAATCTCGAACTTTAGTTTCCAAAGCACAAAGGTGGCCCAACAATGAAGTGGACAAGATTGACAGAGAAAGATCAGGTAGTGAATGCATAAGAAATAGAGGGAAGGCAGAAGAGGCCAAAACAAAATATGACAAAATTAAGAGCCACCATCAAGATGATATGTGAAGGACATGTCCTTCTTCCATTTTGAGCACCTTGAGTCTGACACCTGAGACTCTTCGGCCATCCCAACACCTTCCTTCCTCTATTTTGAAAACCCAATTTCCTAGCAGGTGAAGTAGAAGAGCTGAACCTAGTTCCTATTTGTTGTCACCATTCTTTGTTCCTGTTTTTGTCTTTCACTCTTCTTCTGTCTTTTGGGTGTGTGTGTGTTTTAATGTTTATTTATTTTTCAGAGAGACAAATACAGAGTGAAAGTTGGGAAGGGGCTGAGAGGAGGGAGATACAGAATCCAAAGCAGGCTACAGGCTCTGAGGTGTCAGCATAGAGCCTGATGCAGGCCTCGAACTCACAAGCAGTCAGATCATGACCTGAGACAAAGTCAGATGCTTAACCGACTGAGCCACCCAGGCGCCCCAACTTTTTGTAGTTTTAACTGAACGTTTTATATGATTCCTTTTTCTCTCCCTTCTTTAGCATATCAGTTAGACTTTTTACTTAACTTTTTTAGTGGTTGCCCTACAGTTTGTAATATTCATTTGCAAGTAATTCAAATCTTTTTTCAAATAACACTATGTCATTTTATAAATAGTGTGAGTACCCTAAAATAAAACAATTCTAATTTCGCCTTTCCATCCCTTGTATCATTAATGTCATTCATTTCACTTACATATAAGCATACATAGCAAATTGCATATGACACATACAAAAATATACATAATTGAAACACTGTTGTTATTTGGGGGGGGAACATCTGTTAGAGCAAAAAATAAGAAAAAAGTTTTTACCTTCATTTATTCCTTTTTCAGTGCTCTTCTATATGATTATCTTTTGAGTTTTCATTTAATGAAAACTGAGTTCTTGACCTATATGACTTTCTTTTCCTCAAAAGTTTTGTTTATTTGTTTGTTTTGTTTTGTTTTGTTTTTAACATCTCTGTGATGCAGGTGTATAAGCAATAAATTTTATCAATTTTTGTTCAATGGAGAAAGTCATTATTTCTTATTCACTTTGAAGGACAATTTTATAGGGTATAGAATTCTAGTTTGGTGGGGTTTTTTGTTTTTTTGTTTGTTTGGTTTTTATTTTTTCATTTCCCAGCCCCTCTCAAAACTTTAAATATTTCATTTCACTCTCATCTTGCTTTCATGGTTTCTGGGAAAAAGTGGGATGTAATTCTTATCTTTTATTCCTCTATAGTTAAAGATGCTTTTCCCCATTTGGCCTCTTCTAGGACTTTTTCTTTTATCATTGATTTTCTGTTATTGGAGAATGATATGCCAAGGTTTAAGGGTTTGTTGTTGTTGTTGTTGTTGTTGTTATTTTTGGTATTTTATCCTGCTTGGTGTTTTCTGAGATTCCTGGATCTGTGATTTGTCGTCTGACAATCATTACTATTTCAAATACTTCTATTCTTTGCTCTTTATCTCTTTCTGATACTCCTGGTATATGCATATTACACCTTTTTTTTAGTCCCCCCCCCCCCCCCCCCCCCCCCCCCAGTCCTTGGGCATTTTGTTCTGGTGTTTTTTTTTTTTTTCCTCAGTTTTTTCTTTGCTTTCTGTTTTTGAGGAGTCTATTGATATATCCCTTGGGTCAGAGATTCTTTCCTCAGCTGTATACAGCCTACTAATAAGTTCGTCAGAGGCTTTTTTCACTCCTATTTCGGTGTTTTTGATGTGTAGCATTTCCTTTGGGTTCTTTTTTAGGATTTCCATCTCTGCTTATACCGCGCATCTGGTTTCTCATGCCGTTGACTTCACCCTTTAGAGTCTTCTCCATAGTAATCACAGTTGTTTGAAATTTCTGGCCTGATCATTCCAACACCCCTCCCATGTCTGGTCTTGATGCTTGCTCTGCCTCTTAAAATTGTAGGTTTTTTGTTTTGTTTTTTGCTTTTGATATGATTGTGATTTTTCTTGAAAGCTGAACATGACATGCCAAGAAAAAGGAACTGCTGTCAGTAAGCTTTTAGTAATGCAGTGATGAAGTGTAGGGAAGAGGAAACTTTCTACATTCCTAGGATTGGACCTTAATCTTTTAGTGAGGCTATGTCTCTGGACTGTGAACTTTACTGAACGTCTTCTCTCCCAGTTGGGTGGGACAGGGTAACTAGAGTGGTCTGGAGTTAAGTATTTTCCCCACATGAAATACTAGAGGGACTGGAATTGGGTATTCCCCCCTTCCCCAGGTCAGTTAGACTTTGATAAAACCCCAACAGGTTAGGGCCTAGTTAACTAGTTTCCACTGAGGGCAGGCCTTGTTAAGAAAAACAGAGCTCTGGTTTAACTCAAAAGGTTTCTTTTCGCCCTCCCACTGTGGGAGGCCTGAGGGGATTTTTCTAGATAGTTACTGTGGAAATCTGATCAAGCTTCTGAATGTAAATCTCACAATATCTTGAGGGCCCCTCACTCACTGAATACTCCTGGAGTTTTGAACCCTCAGACTTTTCCACCACACAGAGACTCCAGAAATCTATCCATTGCAGTTCTGGTTTTCCTGCCTGAGCACTGGCTTCTACAGTGGTTTCAGCTGGTGGGTGTCTGCTCCTGTCAGCCAAGATTCCTGTGTTTGCCTGTTTCTCCAATCTTGGGAGCAGCAGTCAGCCCCGTGTTCTTTGCTCTCCTGGAGATGCAGAGAGTTGTCTGCTCAGGTTTTTACTTGTTGTTACTTGCAATTCCCTTGCCTTCAGAATTGGAAACTGGAAGTCCATCCATGCTCTCTTCCAGCATGCTATCTGTCCAGGAGAGAAGTGTCCTGCGTGCATGCATTTTAGGGATGAAAGAAAAAAATCACAACAGCAAAGTTTTAGTCAGACTCTTCAATTAGAAGATAATTTGAATATTATGGCATTCAAGAGGGTCTTCTGGCTGGAAATTGGCAAGGGAAAGCAAGAGAGGATACTACGTTCCTCCTATTGCAAGAGATTTCTGACAATCCAGGAGCATAGAGGAAGAAACCTTGGGGTAGTACCACCAGAAAATTGCAGCAGAGTTGATGATGCCCTCATTGTCTATTCATAAGCTCTCACAGAAACAGCACCAGATCAAAGTGCTGAGAGTATAAAATTATGTGTGTGTGTGTGTGTGTGTGTGTGTGTGTATACACACATCAGGGTTTGTTTGGAAATAAATGGTTATTTGAAATACATATACTAATAAAATCTGATAGAAATGAGATCACAAAAATTCCTTTGATATTGTTAGGACTGGACGCATCACATTAGATACACTTTCTTTGGAAGAAATATGTTGCAAAAAATCTATATTGGGCACTTAAGATGGAGAAAGTATCAAAAAATGCATCAGGGGTCAGATAATGTAGGCTACAAGTAGCTAAACAAGAGTAGGCTAAATTGGTTGGTGGGAATTCAGTTCCTTTGTTTTGTTCGGAAAAACAATTTCCAGAACTGCAAATAATGTTGAAATTTCCAAAAGTTTCAACTGAAAGCCAAAAGTTTATATAAATGGTTGGACCATTTCAACTGCTACAGATTTTGTAACTATGCTATCAGGCATGTTCTTTCTAACTCCCTAGCCAATAAATACTAAGAGTAGGTGTAGAAAGGAACAAGCTTGTAAAAGAATTTAAAATTTTCTTTCTCATTCCCTAAACAAGTATTTATTTAACTGCCAAATGCTCTTACTTAAAAACATAAAGAATCCTCTCATCAGTGCTTCCTTTTGAAATTTGACTCTGACTGTAGGTAGATTCTTAGAAAAAGAAAGACTTTATCCTTTTTAAGATTTTATTTTTAAGTAATCTCCATACCCAACACGGGACTTGAACTCACAGCCCTCAAGCTCAAGAGACACAGGCTTCACCAACTGAGCCAACCACAGATATCTTTAGGAGCCACTATTTTGTCTAACATATGCTTCATTTTCTTCATTCTGCCCTTAAAGAACTCCAATTTCACAGATGTTGAACCTTTCCAGAATGATCATTTATCTCTAATACTGTTTTCTTATACGTTAATCTTTTTCTCTTTCTGTATATATTCTGATAATTTCCTAGACTTTTTTCAATTCTATTTTTAACATTTTATGTTAGTGATTGTGTCCTTTTTTTTTAATACACAGCAGTTCATTTTCATCTTGTGAAGTTTTCTTTTGTAGTGGGTTCATATACCCTTCATCTGATTTATATTTTTAATAATTCCATATGAATTTCATTACTTAGAAATTAACTAACTGTTCTAATGCTTACCTCCCTTCACTTAGGACTTTTTTTTGTCATGTCGATTTTTTTTGTATTGTCATTTCACTGAAAACTTCAGAGGTGAAATAAATATATGCGTTCTGTGTAACAATTTGAACTGGAAGTTCTATAAACCTGAGTTTTAGTTGCACAATGCTTTACAAATAATAAAAGATCCTCTGTGATAGATGGGGGAAATAAGAAAATCTAAAGAAAAGCATCACTAAGAAGAGAAGTAGGGACGATTGGAAAGGCACATGAACAGCAATGTTGACAACGAAATGTAAAAGGGAAGGGAAGGAGAGGAGAGGAAGAAGGGAAGGGAAGGGAAAGGAAGGGAAGGGAAGGGAAGGGAGGAAGGAAGGAGGGAAGGAAGGAAGGAAGGAAGGAAACAAACAAAAAAAAGCTTTGGAGACAGGCATCCTAGATTTCCACCAACAGAAATCTTTAATATTTGAAAGAAAATAATTGCATTTGAGATGAACATGAAACTAACCTCCTCACACAAAGACAGTAGGAGAAATAAACATAAGGCAGTGCATTAAGGAATAGAGATCTTTTCAATCTAAGGCTAAATTAGGAAATAAACTGTAGGCTTAGTTGGGAGCTGGAGTGGTTAATATTTAGGCTTTTAGCATTTTGAAGTGCTAAAGAGCATTTAGGGATATAAACTTCAGTCAAATAAATTGATTTGAGTTACGTAATAGTTCATGTTCTGTGTTAAACAACAAAATACTAAGATGTAATACATGAATATAGTGGGTATTTTGGACAGCATAAATAGTGTGGTGTTTGGTAACACTGGGTATGGAGTTTATTAAGACTAAGGATATGACTTAACCTTCACTCAGTGCTCTGTTCTACTCTAGAAGAGCCAACCAACTGACAATAACTGAAGACAAATCCCAGACATCTTTACTGACAACATGCTTTGAAGAGGGAACCACCCCAGAACAGGACCTCATATAAGCATCAGAACCACAATTGTGCTAAAGCCAGAGATATGGAAGAAACTATGGCTTTCTGGATTGTTCTTAACCAAGCTTGACTTCCAGCAGCCAGCCCGCTGATGGCCAAAGACTTCATGTATTACCAAGCAAGGACTCTAGGGATGTATCAAAATGTACCCCCACACAGGTACCCTCATTCAGGACCAGAGAGAAACCACTGGGTAACAAATGTACTGGCTGCCTACTTTCATCAACTGCATTCAAAGTTCAGTTGTCCTATTTGGGTTACCAACCATAAACTGAGAATCTGCCCCATATTTTCCCTAACCCTGCCACACAACAACCTGAAATATCTAATGACAGGTGATGTGGTTTAGTGTGGTCGTGCCCCTTGCATCCAGGTTGTGTGCGTTTAAATCCCATTTCCTTCACTCACTAGCCATGTGTGAGCTTGAACATGTTGCTTAACCTATGCTTCTGCTTTCCTTCTGAACAATCAGGATAATAACAGCACATTACTTCTTAAGCTTATTGTGAGAATTAAGAAGGTCAGTATATGCAAAGCCCTCAAAAAGTGCCAATTAGGCACTGAAAGAATGTAAATATTGGTACCTGTGGTTAGTTGTCTCCTCTCCTTCTAGGAATAAATGATGAGTTAATGAATCAGAGCATCAATATTGATTAATAATTGGCCTGCTTTTTATTTTAGTAGCCATGAGGCTGACCATTGCTTGAAGTACATCTGTGATGTTCTTGGACATCCAACAACATTGCCAATTCATTCACAACTCAAAGGACCCCATGGAAAAAGTCAGGCCACAGCCTCTTCTGGTATAGCTTCTTTAGTACAGAAGTAGATCTGGATCCCATGGCCCAAGAGCATATTTGAGGCCAACCACTTGTTTTCTACATGCAAGCTCTTTATTTCATGTTTTGGCTTCCATCTTCTTTCTGCCTATATTTCCAGTAATAATTCTTGCTTAATTCTTAAGGTTGTAAGGGTTAAACTACTTTCTCATTTTTCTTATGAGAACTGCATTGCACTCCACCCTCTTATTGAAAAGAGGCTTGCCCTTAAATGAGAGGCAAACATGAATACTACTGAGTCATGATAAATGGTGAAATTGCAGCCCACAGAACATTTATCTTTGAGCATATTTTTGTTCTGACATCTTGGAAATATTATATGATACAATTATCTACACAAGTATTTGTTTAAACCACTTTCCATTCAAATGGGACCTCAGGTTATTGCCATCATCATCATCCCATGAACTAAGACTCCATGTAAAATGTTTTAAGATATTGTTAACACTAAGAAGTGTATCACAAGATCTTGGCCACTAAGGGTTAAGAGTTTATTTGGGGAAATTGTGCAAACACAGAAAGATTATAGTCCTGGACAAGATTTACCATGTGGCCTATAATTGTAGCAGATAAAACATATTACAAATAGAGTAGAAAGTTCTTAAAAGATGAGTAAGATTTAGACAAGGGAAATCAGTATATCAGAGCATTCTTGACAGAAGGGATGTAGTGAGCACACACTGTGGAGTCTGGAAATCATGTGACATGACTGAGAAACAATAGCAGGACTGTTTGCCACTGTGAAGGATTTCAGTATGGAATCATTTTGTTATTTAGTAAAAACTACAAAGAATTCATAAGAGGAAAAGAACCCCCAAACATCAATAAAAACACAACATGCATGATAGCTGTTGGGTGGATATTCTTGCTTTAAACAAATATTCCTTTTGCATGTCTTTCCTCCTCTCTTTTTAATGGCAACTTAATGTTCAAAGAATCCATTTGACTTTGTCAAGTTATATAATACCAAGCAAGAGCATCTTGAATTTTTCATGAAAGAAAAAAATGGAAAATAAAACACAAAAAAAAAACAAAAAGAAAAAAACCCCAAGAATGATTATCACCTGAGGAATACAGAAACTAAGGGGGGATCTAGGTGGCTGAGTCAGTTAAGTGATCAACTCTTGATTTTGGCTCAGGTTGTGATCTCACTGTTTGTGGGTTCGAGCCCCACATTAGGCTCTGCACTGACAGTGTGGAGCCTACTTGGGATTCTCTCTCTCTTCTCTCTCTCTACCCCTCCTCCTGCTTGTGCTCACCACCATTCTCACTTTCAAAATAAATTAATAAAACTATTTTAGAAAGAATATAGGAACTAAGAAGAGTCCAGATGGTATATCTAATATGAAATGGCTCCATTATCTCCAGAAGGCCCCTGCTTCTACTGTACAGTCTAGTTTTATTGTATTTCACAATATGGCAAATTTCTGCGGTTTACTGAACTCCTAGTTCTTTTTCTCCTTCTCTCCAAAGGTTAAAATAAGCAAGAGAAATTGGGTGATGATCATAACAGGAAGAATGTGGGTGTGGGAGGTGTGAGAAAGCAGTGCCTGGGGCTTGAGCTGGTTCTCCCTAGAATGACTGGAAGTTACCATGCAGCCTGAAGACCAGAAAGTACACCAAAAATTTCAAGTAGAAACTGTCGTCCAGTCCCAAGGGAACAGTATTCTGCAAGGATGAATCTAATCATCCTTTACTCACGTTTGCCAAATCAAGTAGCCTGGAGAAAGATGTCCCTTTCCCACCAGGTCCTGACTCTTTCTCCCAGGATGTAGTATTGCCTGTTGCTAATGAGCCCTCAGGACTGCCTCAAACACACCCTGACAGCTGCAGAAGATTTTGGTAACAGCCCTAATTCCATTTTTCCTTCCATCTGTCTGCAGATGTTTTAAATTTGACTCCTCAAGAAAAATAAAAGTATCCTACCAAGAAGCAATTACGATGCTTGTAGATTTCCCATTTAAAAAATGACAGGATTGTGATTTGCAGGAGTCTTGTAATTGTGGATTATTTGGGAGTTTGACACTCATTTTGGACATGGGGATTTTGACACTGTTTGGGGGTGGATTGCTAATATTTCATTGAGATTTATTCAAACTGTCAATCATAATGACATAGAAAATAATCAGAAATGTCAGCCATCATGCTGAAGGAAGTCAATCCTTCAAAATTATTCATTGCTTTTATTTTTCTTTTTCAAAATCTCTTTCAACTACAACAGGATGATACAACACCAGAATGTTTCTGTTTATTATGTGCCATCTGGATTTCCTTTATTAATTAATTATATCATTCTTTCTACAAAATTTTTCTTCTGAGAAAAACATTGCAAAACAATGTTAAGGTATTATTTCAATTTTTATCATACTTTAAGGAGATTATTTTAGGATAATAATGTAACCAAGATAATTTTGGAGAAATAAGGTTGTGAACAGAATCTAGAATATTTCAAAGATTATAGAATCTTTATGTGCTTAAAGCTTTCTGGTCCAAGTCTCTCTTTTGCTAGGTGGGGATCTCAGGTACAGGAAGGATTGACCTGCCGTGAATCACTCCTTTAGTTTGCCACTGAGCCAGAAGGAGATTCCAGTCCTAATATCTGATTGAATCATTCTAACACCAAATTTCTCCTAAGATGTACTTTTGACATGAAAGTCACATATAAGTCATTCTTTATGAATAAGTCAAGTTGTTGTAATGATTTCATTCCTCTCTAAATAAATATCTCTGGAATAGAAGAACTGTCATTTGTAACATACCAAAGCAATATTTTAAAACACATGCTTTGTGTACAGTGCTGTAGAACTTACCAATAAGGGAGAAAGTCCCTTATGTAAAGAAGCATATTATTCTCTAGGGAAATACCCCTGGGGAGTCAAGGCCAATGCATGTGCAAATATAATTAAGACTGTAAGGATGTATATGGTAGAAAATGAATGACACAGTAGACACAGGAGAGAAAAGGGCCTTTCACTGGCTTTCATCAGGTGCCTTGTGAATGCTTATTGAGGCATTGAGCTGTATTTACTTGGAGAACAGCTCTCTCTGGGAAGAGGAAGGATGAAGTCAACAATGTCATCTACTAATTTTCAGTAAAAATTATATAGACAGGCTTAATTGTGTACTTAGTTGTGTGTTTTTCAAGCATGTAAATGTAAAATTAGTCTGGAAAGACATCTGGATGTTATGCATTTATTCCATAAACCTGTATTAAAAGTACAGATTATATTAATATATGAGAAAAAATTCTTTTTTAAAATAATTTTCCAAGTATTTTACCAGTAGCCTTTTGATCTGTGATGATGAACTTTACACGCCAACTTTATTGGCCACAGTTAGTACCCAGATATTTAGCCAACACTTGCCTAGATGTTGCTGTGAAAGTATTTCTTAGATAAGATTAACATTCAAATCAGTAGGCTCAGTAAAGCAGATTACCCTCCATAATGTTAGTGGGGCTCATGCTACCAGCTGAAACTAATGTTTCTCGCATTAAGCACCTGAGGTGGTGATTATAATCTCAGCATGACTCTCCTATCCTAGCCAAAATAGCTCTTAAGAGAAAAAAACAAAACAAACAAAAAAACAAACAAAAACAAAAACAAACCCCCTCCTATCCTCCGAGGAAGAGGGAATTCTGCCTACAGTCTGCCTCTCGATTCTAACTACAATGTCAACTCTTCCCCTGGTCTCCTGCCTGCAAGCCTACCCTGCCAATTTAGAACTTGCCTAATGAATGGATGAATGAATGGATGGATGGATGGATGGATGGGTGGGCGGGTGGGTGGATGGATGGATGGATGGATGGGTGGATGGATGGGTGGGTGGGTGGATGGATGGATGGATGAAATGAACAAATATAAAAGCAAATAAATGAATGAGTAAGTAAATAAAACACACACATCCTATTGCTTCTGTTTCTCTGGTAAACCCTGACCAATAATACACCATCAACCTACAAATTTAATAAAGTAATCATAAAAATGGGCTGCTCAAAGGAACGTTCATCACAGTGATTCAACAGAAAAAACAGGAGTGATACAGAGATCAATAGAGAACTATCACTGTAGCCACCTGATTATTGCCTTGGATTTTGGTAGTTGGAATATTCTTTTGGATGTAGTGAACTGCTAATTTGTACTGATAAGGCAGGGTAATCTGTGCTCTAGATTGAGAGATAAATTGCACCTTGTCTTAGTGTTTATTGGTTTTATCTTGAGTAAGGCATTTAAGCTCCCTGAATAACAGGCTCATTATTTTGAAATTGTAATTAATTTTGAAATTACCTATTATAATAATATGCATATGTATGTAATAATAATAACAATAATAATATAAAACTGTGTTTCTATCCATAGGAAAATACTCTACAGTATTTTAATAATTTTTACTGGCTATTTTCCTTCTTCCAAATGTGAATGAGTATTTGATTTTTTAGAATCCTTTGGAGAAGTTGTATCATTTCAGTTGAATGAGTGTATTATTGAAGAAATACTTCCATGGTTAGCTTATTGGTTGCCTGAGGATAATGGGGATTCATATCTTACTCTGTGCTCAGCTCTTCTCTCAATGATTTACATATTTAAAGGTACTCAATAAATATTTGTTATTGTTGGTGGCTGCAGCCAAAAATATTCACCAGACATTTCTTGCCCAGGTTTCTTCATGTTCCTATAGCTGCAATGGACCATGTGAATAGATTGAGCTGATTAAATAGGAGGAACATGTTTAACCTCCAAAATGAATCCATTACCAAAAACTAACAAAAAGAAACTGAAAAGTTCAGTTCCATGTGTTGGAACTTCAAGATGCAAAGCCTTCCTTATTCTTGGAACTTCAAGATGCAAAGCCTTCCTTATTCTGGGTTCTGGAGTGCAGGGAGCAGAATTTCCTGTCAACTTCTATACAGAGTACGGAATAAATATTTATCACATTAAAACTTTGAGCTTCTATAACCATACATTCAGCCTAACTCTCCTATTCTGCTTAAAACAATGATATTCTAAGCTTACCCTTCAATAAGAATAATCAGTGACATTCCCAAATAACTGGAGACTCTAAAAAAATTATATTGAGTAAAATATAGTGAATTATGTACTTAATTTGTGCTAAGAAGACAAAGATTCAGATTGAAAAGAGTGTTTTAAAAATTTTTGTTTATACATTTTTTTAAAGTTTGATGTTCAGGGAATGTACATACTCTTTACTTCAAATAAAATTTATTCTAAAACTCTCTATAGTAGGTTCAATTAATTACAAGGAGACTAACATGTATTAATGGGTTTGTCATTTTTAAATACAAGGTACACTTTAACATTTAAGATAAACCCTTTTATCCGTACAAATTTATAAATTTAGGTTCACAAAATTGAAATACCATTTCCATTGTCACTCAAATATCATTGCAGAGTTGAAATTGTGTCAGGATAATTGAAGATCTGTATCCTTCAATTATTAGAATGTTTAGATATTGAAATGGTTCTAGAATTAATTTAAAACAATAGTTTCAACCATCCCTAATGAAGCTTAAAAGAGCTGTTGAAGTACCAGTTGAACAATTTATAAAGCTCTAATACTAGTGATATAAATAACTAAGACTGGGACATATTAGAATTCTAGATTACTGTCAAAATCTTTATAATGTTTAATATCTTGAACCATGGGGACCTCATGTACTCTCATTAAAAGTATAAATCATTTTAAACTCCAAAAAGTAAATTTTTTTAAAAGATTAAAGTACACTAGACCTAAGGAAAAAAATCCAGACATACTTTAATTTCTTATATTTTCTAGAAATTATAATGCTTATCTATATTTCCAATAATAGTCATTCTACTTTTTTTAAAAAAGCAATCTAAGTAATTTAACCTTGCTTTGTAATAATCCTGCTGGTCACAGCTAGTTGTTTTTAAAAAATTAGCTATAGAGCAAAATAAGTCAGGCAGAGAAGGACAGATACCATATGTTTGCATGTATAGGTACATTAGGAGGAACTTAATGGAGAACCATGGGGAAGAAGAAGGGGAAAAATAGTTGAGGAGAAGGGAGGGAGGCAAACCATGAGAGATTCTTGAATGCTGATAACAGACTGAAGGCTGATGGGGGTAAGGAAGAGGGGAAGGGGGTTGATGAGCATGGAGGAGGGCACTTGTTGGGATGAGCACTGGGTGTTATATGGAAAACAACTTGACAATAAACTACTTAAGAAAAAAATGAATAAACATTTAAAAATTTTTAAAAATATTAAAAAAAAATTCTATTAATAATGACATTAGAAAAGGAGGAGTCTAAAACATCATTTACAATCAAGAAATATTCCATCAGAAAGGCAAAATGTTCCTTTTATAATTTAAATGTTTATTTATTTCAAGAGAGGGAGAGTGAGCACGTGTGCACATATGAGTAGGGGAGGGGCACAGGAGGGAGAGAGAGAGAGCTGTCCCATCAAGGGGCTCAACCCCACAACTCTGGCTTCATAACCCGAGCTGAAATCAAAAAGTAGCAAGCTTAACCAACTAAGCCATCTAGGTATCCCTGAAATGTTCCTTTTATAAAATTTTCCACAGAATACAATCTTAACTCTCTCTATAAAAGTTATTGATTGTGCAAAGCTAAGTAATAAAGACAGGTGGAAAAAAACAACCCCTGAGACAACAATACCAAAATTATCTTCAAAGAAGACCTGTAAAGAGGTTCCATATATAAAATACCTGTGACTTTAAATTGGGTTCTGTAAGTTAGAAAAAAAAACTAGCAAAAAGTCAGATTTTAATGTTCAAAATCAAAAGCTAGGATGATTTGTGTATGTATGTGGTTAGATCTAGGCAGGGTACCTTCATTAATTGAGGGACAATTTGAAGATGCTACCTTTATAGAAAATAATAATTTACATGTGCATGACATTTTAGTGTCTCCAAAATGTGGGGCATATTACTTATTAATTAGGAGAAAAGTATTAATCATGTACAACCAGTAAGTCATGAAGGCAAAGTGCTCAATGCACAAAGATTTTAAAATGCAATTACATATGGTTCTGTCTTTAAAAAATAACAGTAAGATAGTAAGATAAGGTATATGTGAAAAAAAGAATACATCTACTTTTAAACTGCGTACTTATGTACTAAACAGCTATATCTTACCTGTATTAGAGATGCCTGTTTGCTTTAAAGGGCATGTGAAATTATTTGAGGGAATAAAATGAGAATTTCATTTATGTGCATGTCCTGCCCATAGGACAGGTATTGTAGGTATTCCCCTACAAGTATTGGTAGGGGAATCTTATCCAGAGAAACAAAGTTTTTGTCTAAATTAGGACAAATTCTAATTAAAAAAAAAATCAAGTTATAATAGGGAAAAATTACATACGCTAAATCAAAATCATGAAATGGGGGTCCCTGTGTGGCTCAGTCAGTTAGGTGTCCACTCTTGATTTAAGCTCACGGTTCGTGGGTTAGAGCCCTACATCAGACTTCGAGGCTAGCAGCCCAGAGCCTGCTTGGGATTCTCTCTCTTCCTCTCTCTCTGCCCCTCCCCCACTCACGCTGTCTCTGTCTCAAAATAAATAAACTTAAAAAATGATTCTCTCCTCTCTTTTTCCCTCTCCTTTCCCACTGCCCCTCGCCCCTTCCCTATTCTGTCTCAAAAAACAAAACAAAAAACAAAACCATGAAATCGAGTCAGATCTACCTACGTAGCTAATCATTTGGAGTCTAGAAAATCAGGAGAAGAAATGAGCTTTCTATGCAGGGCCAGTTCATTCAGGGTGTTCTTAATAAAAGTATTAAGATCTTAAGACCTCTTACACAGTGTACAGTAAATGCAGTTGCTTCAAGGACTGAGTTGAAATGACCACACTGACCCTTTCAAGGTTGACAGATAAGAAACCAGAAAATTAGATATTCTCTCCTATTTTATACATCCTGAACTCCTGTGAAATGAACTCATGTCTGAATCATTTTCCTCTACTGAGCACTGACCTCAGGGACCAACAAACAGCAGGAGCAGCTCTAATTCCACAGACTCCCCACTTAACATGCACTAATGGTACCCTGTCTTCGGTGCTCGAGGGCTATGTTACTTAACCCTTATGTTACTCTAGCTCTCAGGCTGTACCTCATATGGTCAGGTTCATCACCTTCTGGGGTGATCAAACCCTACATTTTCTGAAGGATCTAAGTTCCTGGGCTCTGCCTTTGTGGGTTTCATGTTCTCTTCCATTGATCTTACTATGAAATATGGAAGTAACAAAATACATCCTAAGAATCCCCTGAATTCCATACATATTTATTCTTACAATTACACAAATTACTAGCAATGTATTTTCCCCTTGTTTTGTAACTGTCCTCCCTATCCTTTAGTTCAGTAGCATACAGAGCTCAAAACAGCCAGGTGTTAGCCGCCTCTCCCAGTTTAATAAAACAACTCATATCCCTTGATAAAACTGTTCCTTCATTAGGGACCGAGATTACAGCCAAGCAGTACTCAAATCTGCAGGAAAGTAAAGCCAAAACTTGCAGTGTGGATTGTTTGTAGCAAAGGAGTCACAACAATGTACCATGAGGAATGCATGTGCTTAGAGTGTACACAGAGAGTTTATTAGGGAAGCATATATATATGTATATATACAGCATTTATTGGGGGATAGCTCACAATGGAGAAGTGGTACAGCATATTCTGCCTCCAGAACTTAGGAACTTCTTCTGAATTCCACATCTTAGGCAGAGTAGAGACGGCCTAAATGTACTCTGATTACTGTTCCATCAAAGCGGACCCACCAGGATAGAAGGCTGGAAGAGCAACCGAGATCATGCAAAGACAGCAAATAAGCCCCAAGCCCACACTACATTGCACATTCACAGGTTAGACTAAGAAGAGATAGGAAAGACCAAACTAGACTAAGAAACAAGAAATATATCAAGTTATCTCAGGGCCCAAGTACAATGCTACAGACAATGCATTAAAATGACTCCGGTCAGCATACTGAGTACCCCAAGAAGGTCTTGCATACCAGGAATGTATACATAAATTAAAACCCTTCTTGTTTCTCTGTAGGCTTTTAGTACCACTGAGTCAGCTCTCTGCTAAGATACCAAAAAGGGAGAGAAAAGGAGCCTCTGGTCCAACTTGATTTATCTCTTATCAGGTTTATAAACGTATTGGTGAGAAGGGTTACTCCTACCTCCTTTAGTTCCCATACTAGTGTCATCTGACTATGGAAAAGATAGGACCACACATTAGTCAGCATTTCAAACCAAGTTTAGCAGACTTACTTAAGACAGTGAAACCAACCTCAGATGATGTTGTCCAGGTGGCCCCCAAAAAGAATCTTTAGCCCCTCCACTATTCTACTAGGTCGGTCAGTATATGAGTTAAGATGGATGTGGATTATTGCCCTCTTCTCTGTGAAATGGGTTTCTCAGTTAGAGGCAGTGAGGTGTGGGATGCTGTAAGGCACTCTGTAATGGCATGGATGTTTGTGCTGGAGGGACGCAAAGTGCACGCCTAGGGCAAATGCGCTTGTGAAATATGCATCTATTTTTATGAAAATAAATTTTGCTTCCCCAAAAGTCATTTCTTCTTCTGAGAGATATATTGTGCCAATTACAGCAATCTGCCTCTCACCTTAGAGAGAATATTCTAACATGTTTTTAGGAATATTGCTGATAGAGCAGAAGCTATTTTCTTCTTTATTTCCTACTCCCTACACATAAATAACATCCTAAGTTTTTAGGTTATTCTTGCTTCTCCTTCCACACCGGACTCAGTATCGATGTCATGCACTAGTGGAATGTTCTGAGGAATATCCTCATTACGGTCTTGAGGACTTTATTATAAACAGAAAACAGGAAAATTAAAAACTTTAAGATACAGTAGTGTCTGTATCTTCTATATTTATACATCCAGTGTACTGATGTCCCTGACAGATGAAATTCTGTTAATTCTTACAAATTATTATGGAGAAGAAAAAGAATAAAAGCTCTTTGCCAGCCAGATCAAGAATTGTGTACTACATTCTGAAGACTGCTTTGATTTATTGTAGTCAGGATACATATTTGAAAAGTAGTTATAACTGGAGTCATCACCTGATTAAGTTAATGATAGTCCATAGCTGTGCTCCAACGCTGCTCCTGCTTTTTGCTTTTTAAATATGGGGGCTCTAGGAATTGTTCTTCCTTCATCCTCTAATTCTTTGGAGAGAAAGCTGATATAGTTCAGCTATAGTTCCTCCAAAATTGGAATTTTGCTTCTGGTTTACTATTGAAATATGGACGGATGCTTCCAGGAGCTAAGAATACAGCCCTTCTTATCATAACAGCCACTGCAGGAACTCTGTTGTTTTCTTAAACTACTTTAAGAAACTATCACTATGTGATCAGAAACTAGGACAATAATCAAAGGATGGACCATGGTTCTCTAGGTTCACTTTGAGACAGACTGGAGCCGAAACTATTCACCAGCCAATAAGCTTCAGTGAACTATGGTACCATTTCAGGTCTACATGGATTAGTTTCAACTCAGAGTCTGTGCCCAGGATTTCTCGCTTTCTCTAGTGCACAGTGATAGGAAAAATGGCTAACTACCCTATCAGGGGAAAATAGAGATATATTTAAAGTCTGTTCACATGACAGTGTTGCAAGGTCTTTCCCAAGGAGGACCTGGCCTTTCCTTCAATCAAGGGGCTCAGGTTAACAGAGTAGCTTGGGTAGAGGAATTGGGTAAGAGGGCATGACTTAAGGCAATGACTCACATAAGATCCCCACTCCACAAATTTCCTGTAATATAGATCAAGTTATATTTTATGATTATTTATTTTGTTCCTGGGACTCTGTAATCTATTAGCCATGTCCCAGATCCCTAGCAGTTTAAAACACTCTGAATGGCAGTACATCCCTACAGCCAGTTATGGTAAATGAACTTTTCTTATCTCTGATGGTTAAATATTGCACCTGGACTTTGTTGTTCTGGGATCCCACAATTCCCATTAAAATCATGTAGACTGCATCAAGGGTGGTAACTCCCACCACTATCCCCAATCTGTGGATAACAGCCAGCACCAAGTTTTCAAGGATTCTGCTATTTCCCTCAGAACACATTTCTCAATGCCCCAGGGATAGGAGTGTTTTCTGTAACTTTAGGCAACATTGTCAAAAGGAGAGAAAGTAAGTTGCACATAGTAATTTTATTCTAGCATTATCAAATTTTTAATTCTGTTGGATTCCTTCCTCTAAATCACAGGGAAGTTCTGGCATCCAGACTTCATTAAACCTAGCAGCTTGGGAATCCAAGCTTTAGTCAGTCAACCAAGCAAATTGTTAGAGCCATCCAGTCAAGTTAGCACATTAAATCCAGTATCCAAAAGATACAGCCAACCCAACTTTCTATTTTGTCTTCTTGGTTTACTATTGAAATATGGATGGATGCTTCCGGGAACTAATATATAGCCCTTCTTATCATAACGGCCACTGCAGGGATTCTCTCATTTTCTTAATCTACTTTACCCAACTATGTGATCAAGAACTGGGACAACAACCAAAGGATGGACCATGGATTCCATAGGCTCTCCTTGAGATAGACTGGAGTCAAAATTATTCACCAGTCAACTTCCATAAGCTTTCTATTCCATCGGGATCCATCCATGTACATGCCTCTCAGTTTCCAAATGGTACACATGAGCAAATTCTTTCAATCTCTGTGACATGTAGACTCTTCTCTCAAGATAACCAGTGATTCACCCCTGAGTCTTATTGGAATCTGAGTCTAGTTTTGTCTACAGGCAATGAGGTGTGAGATGGGTAGATTACACAAGAAAGCTGCCTGGGTGGCTCAGTCAGTGGGACATCCAACTTCGGCTCAGGTCATAATCTTCCAGTTCTTGGTCTGAGCAACACATTGGGCTCTGTGCTGACAGCTTGGAGCCTGGAACCTGCTTCAGATTCTGTGTCTGCCTCTCTCTCTGCCCCTCCCCTGCTTGTACTGTGTGTGTGTTTCTCTCTCAAAAATAAACAAACATTAAAATAATTAAAATTTAAAACTTAAAAAGAAAGAAAAAGTAAGTTGTTTCAAGTGGTAAATGAATTTTGGGATTCAATTACAGAATTTATTTAATTATGGCAGTCCAGAGTTTTCAGCTTCATTTGAGAACACCTAAATGTTTCTTCTAATGTCTAAGGGAATCATTCCTTCCTCACTAAATCCTCTAAGGATAATTAGAGGAACACACTTGGCAAAACTGTCTGACCATTTTGCTTCCTGAATCTCCAAACTGGATCATCAGCCATGCTAACCCTTTGTCTACAAACACTCAAATTAAAGCTGTCATGAAATTTTCTACCTGAGTTTTGGCCCAACACCTCAAAACCTTGAGTTTTTTTTTTCTAAACCTTCCTTTCCTCTCCTCTCTTCTCCTCCCCCCTCCCCTCCCTCCCCTCCCTTCCCCTCTTCTCCCCTCATCCCCTCCCTTCCCCACCATTCCCCTTCCCTCTCCTTTGAAAGCCCTTCAGCACAGTCTCAAATACTTTTCTAATCTCTGCAATACTTACAACCATTGGCACAACCATAGTGGTCAAGTTCAGCAGACTTAATTTCTTGAAGTCCTGATACTACAGGTGGCTGTGATGCCCCTGCATACTATGGATTACTAAAATACCTGTTTCTGCCTAGATGGGGGTCATTTCTACACTCATGCTCTAACATGTAAACTCTATGCCACAATCATTTGTAGAGTATTTGTTTCCTGGGACCATTCTTTATAGGCAAAAATGTTACTGCCACAAACCAGGTCAATAAAAACATTGAGTACTTAAAATACCAAATTCAATTTTGGAACATGGTTACACAGTAATGGAAAAGCTAAGGAGATGGTGAAGCATACCAGAGAGTAGCAATACTAGGAAGTCACTTCCATGCACTGAGGCAAAAAGTAGAAGAAATATTAAGGAAGCCAGGAGCCTGGGTACCGAGCAGGAGCTAGGAGTGTAGCAGGAGCTAAAGCTATAGAGGAGCCATAGTCATTGCTGGAGACATAGCTGTTACGAGATGTTGTCAAAATTGTGCTGGAGGGGAGCCTGGGTGGCTTAGTCTGTTAAGCATCCAACTTTGGTTCAGGTCATGATATCATGGTTCACAGGTTTGAGCCCCACGTGGGGTTCTGTGCCGACAGCTCAGAGCCCAGGGTCTGCTTCAGATTCTGTGTCTCCCTCTCTCTCTGGCCCTCCCCCATTCATGCATTATCTCTCTCTGTCTCAGAAAAAAAATGTGTGTAGAGAAAGAGACAGCAAAATATCCCGGCTTCTCCCTACCTACTGGTTTTATGTTTCAAGCTCGAGACAGTGCCAAGGCCAATACTCCTATGCTATCAAGTGGAACACTGAAGGATCTAGGAAGAGATCTGAGAGCAGACAAACATGCAAAAATAAATAAATAAATAAATAAATAAATAAATAAATAAATAAATAAATGTGGCTGTCCTTTCTAGGACTGAGTGCTTTGCCTAAGAGGAGAAACTATTTTTCCTTGCATCTGAGAGTGGACTCACTGCTCTGACCACACAGAGCTAAAACCACTGCCCAGTGAGAAGTACATCAAGCCCCATGTGTGCAACCTGTATATAATACAGTTAGTAGGAGGGTGAAAATTGGCCAACAATACATTCGGATGGGTACTAGGAGGAAGAAATTGAAGATAAACATTTACTTACAGAAACGAAGGATATAAAATAAGATTAATATGGAAAAATTAAGAGAAGGCAATGAGATTGAGATCCAAACACATGGTTCCCCCAGATCAAGGAGGTTGAACATATTTTTAGGGCACAGGGACTGAGTCCATCTAACTCATTTTATCCAACATGAGAGATGGCTTCCTGGGGAGATTCAGATTTTGGTGATAAACTGTTCTTTTTGATGAAGCGTGAATGGCTATCGGTAATTACATGAAATTTGGACACAAGGAAATTTCATCAATGAATGTTTATTGATATTGAAATATATTCAATTATTAGTTGTCCAGTGGAAATCATAGAAGCTAAGGTGGTTTCTTAAAATTGAACTGGACACAATGCAGGATTTTTTTTTTTTAAACCAGTCAGAGTTAAGTGAGTAGAGGGTAAGGCTAGAAAACTTGTTATGTCTCTAATGATATATGTCTGTAACTTTGTCTACTGTGTTGGATATAATTAGTAATAAGAATGCTGTAAGCAAATTTTTTTTTGATTTCTACATTTCTATTTTCCACAACTGACTAATTCAAACCAGCACGTGGAACACATGGGATGAGCAAAAAGTCTAAATTATACACAGGTTTGAACATTGGCTCCTTGAGGGATAAACTGTGTTAGAAATACAAATTCCAGAATGTCTAATTTCTAGGGAGAGTTTCTCTCTCTCTGTTTTTTTAAAAAAAAAAGTCAGTTTATATAAATGCCAATGACATTTGTTACAAAGAGATTCTTTGGAATTTTTCTTTGTTCCACTATGCACAACGATGTCATGATCGAATATTTTTATAGCTCAGACTTACATTAACATCTGAAGAAGTTGTCAAAAGTTTTCCAATTAGGTTATTCTTTCCAAAGCATTTCAGCTCCAGGAAAATTTTAATTCTGATGTCTAAATAGATTAACATATTATATTTAAAGAAAATACATGGAGAATCACAGAACTTTTAGAACTAGAAGAAGGCTTAAAGATTGTCTTAGTGTCCTTATTTTACAGATGAGAAAACACACCAAGGGCATTTAGTGATTTTTCAAAAACTCATAGATTGCTAATGATAGAACTAGGTCAGAAATTCTTTTTTCCCAGATAATCTAAGAAAGCATTTTTTGCTACATTATGTAGTAAGACTTAATTTTTTTGAACATGTTATATAGCTCTGGTTCATGGTCATGAATAGTTGCAAACATCATATAGTCTTTTTTATCCTTAAGAAACAAGACTATTTTTTCCAGGAGGTAACTCATTCCTCACTGTTCTCAGCTTCAGGTTATTTGAACATAAATTCTTCAGTCATCTTTCAAACTATTTACTCCTTGTTTGTCTATGTTGAATAACTTCCAAAATAATTCAGCTTTTTCTTCTGTCTCTCTCTTTCAAACTGAAGCCTTTTTAAATCTTGATTATTCAGTAGGGAACTCTTAAGATCTGTGGATTTGTACTTTAGTGTATTTATGTAACAGAAAGGAACCAGAAAATAAAGAATGTGTAGCCACGTATCAGTACTTTTGTAAGTAGCACTCTTTCTTTCTTTCTTTGCTTTTTTCTTCCTTCCTTCCTTTCTTTTCTTTCTTTCTTTTTCTTTCTTTCTTTCTTTCTTTCTTTCTTTCTTTCTTTCTTTCTTTCTTTCTTTCTTTCTTTCTTTTTCTTTCTTTCTCTTTCTTTCTCTCTCTCTCTCTCTCTCTCTTTCTTTTTCTTCCTTCCTTCCTTCCTTCCTTCCTTCCTTCTTCCTTCTCTCCCTCCCCTCCCCTCCCCTCCCCTTCTGTGTATTATTTATTTTTGAGAGAGACATGGACATAGCATGAGCAGGGGAGTGGCAGAGGGAGAGAGGGAGACACNTAATTCTTTTCTTTCTTTCTCTTTCTTTCTTTCTCTCTCTCTCTCTCTCTTTCTTTTTCTTTCTTTCTTTCTTTCCATGGAAGACAAGTTTGAGAGACATGTGTATAGGCAAATTTGCCCTGAGTTAATGAGGATAAAGCTTCTGGGCCTCTTATTTGCATAGGCTACCTTCCAAAGCTCTGAGTATGAATCCTAGCATTCATCTTGACACAAGTTTTTGCAATTAAAAAAAAATAAGCTATTTTAACCACAATCATATAAAAGCACTCTCTCTTCCACTCAGCTGTCCCCTCTGAGCTGTTCCCTTTGTAAGGTGATAAGGATTAAGCCAAGGGAAAATTGAGTTGGTAGATACATATAGTTTGGATTTGGATTTAGTGGGATATGTTTATACCATTCCCAAATACTTCTAGGTATAATTAAGCAATCATATCCCAGTGAAAAAATGGTGTCTAGGAATACTACAACCCCTCACTATGTTGTTTCAAGAGGGGCTAAGAACATATTACTCTATGAACAGAATCTGTTCTACCACCAAATATGAGAAGGTAAAAACACATGTTTGAAATGTACTACAAATAAAATGAAGGTAAATGTGCTAGCTGTTGGAGGAGTAGGATGTTATATAATACATGTACTAAGCAGGTAGTTAATGCAAATTTACATGATTTTTCTGAATTTCGTGTTTAGGGTATTCATTAGTTTTTCAAAGTTTGTTGTAATTTCTCATTCTAAATAAATATTCACTTTCATGATTTATATGCCTTTGTATAAACCTTTTATAGGTTTCAGTCCTAGATCGGCCTTGGGTGATTAACTTGACACAGTTAATCCTTTCTGCCTTCAGAATAGCGTGACCCTGGTTCACTCCAGGCGATAAAATTGAGCAGGGCTGGGGCAGGAAAGACTTTTTATGAGCAACCAAAGAAGTCAAAACAGGTAAAAACTTCTTCTGGGAAGTGCAATAAAAAGATCAATATCAGAGAATTTGAATTCTATTGACAAATCTAAGGGGAATAGAGACAGGAAACACAGACAAGTTCAGAAGACTCTCAGGCCTAGACATACAGCAGAGAGCAAGAAGCAGTGGTTGCATCCAAGAATATTTCCATGAAAAACCTGGCTTTTTAAAGACTTTTTAAAATGTTTATTTTGAGAGAGAGTGAGCAAGTGGGTGAGGGTCAGAGAGAGAGGGAGAGAGAATCCAAAGCAGGCTCTGCATTGTCAGTGCAGAGCCTGATGTGAGGCTCCATCCCATGAACCATGAAATCATAACCCAGGCCAAAACCAAGAGTCAGACACTTAACCGAGTGAGGAACCCAGTTGCCCCAACACTCATTTTTATGAATGGAACTGGCTAATAGGGAGGTAGTTTGGGCTATTTCAAATTGTCAATACAGACAATATATCTACTGTCAACTATCTAGGTTAAAAGACTTAACATCCATATGACTTCAAGACGAGAGCCCCCAGTGATTAAAATCATTACTTTACTTTACTTGTATGAATATTATTAGCATATATAGTTGACCTTGTAGAAAATTTAAATGGAGAAGAAAAAATATGTTACATACACATACTCATACACATACATACACATACACATACACATACACATACACATACACATACACATACACACATTAAGTTCTGGGGTTCCAGGAGTAGAGAGAATTCTACTACTCTGTTTTCATAGGCTTTCATAAGATTTGGAGAAAAAAGTTGGCTAAGGGATTATTAAAATATACTCACAGCAAATGCATTCATAGATGTGACAATAGCAAAAATTTTAGAGGGTCGTGTGATGGTCTAAGATTTTTTTTTTTTTTTGAGGGGCACCTGGGTGCCTCAGTCAGTTAAGCATCTGACTTCAGCTCAGGTCATGATCTCACGGTCTGTGGGTTCAAGCCCCATGTTGGGCTCTGCGTTGACAGCTCAGAGCCTGGATCTGTTTTGGGTTCTGTTTCTCCCCTTCTCTCAAAAATAAATAAACATTATAAAAAAATTTTTAATCTGGATTTGAATCCTGACTCTGTCACTTGAAGTCTAGTGCTTTTAGGCTAAGTCTTAACTGATTTCCTAAATTCCTAAACTCGCTAACTTACTAAAAAACAGGATTAATTTTAAAAAAGCCATAGTATTTTTACTTGGTGGTAAATGACTTATAGACTTAATTCCTATAACAATTCTATGAAATAGTTACTTTGAATATCTTCATTTTGCAGATGAACATACTGAGACTTAGAGGTTAAGGAATTTGTCCAAGGACATTACCTTCTAAGTAGCATCACTAAAAATTAAATCCTGGTGTTTTTTATATTGCTAACTGCCTCTCCAATAATGCTGTCTACATATTGCTACTTGTGATAATTCCTTAACATAAATTCATGTAATGCTCATGATATATAGAGGAGTTTCAATAAATATCAGTTCCTCTTTGTATCTGTGCAGCACTTTTACTTTTCTCAAAGCAGTTTACATTTATTTCATCTGATCTTTACATTACCGATAAAGAAACTGACCAAATGCTATCAACAAATTACAAGTGGAACTGGTCCAAGGACCCAGGGTTTCTCATTTCATATTTGCCACCTTCTCATCTGCAGACTGTTAAAATGCTGTATTACAAGAGACCTTCATTTTTAACTTTTCTTGGGTCCTCCCTTCCTCTTTTAGGCTATAGGCAGAAAAGAATATGCTCATTTTCATAAAGAATGAGTGCCTTGATGTTACGGAAACTGATAGCACATATTTATTACTCTGTGTTCTTTAGGATCATCATAGCAGGTAGGCCACTCTCAACCAGACGTTCCCTCTCCTTGCAAGGACAAGCCTTAATGGAATCTGGCCTGTGGAGTGTCTGGGCTGTGTGCAAGGCTGGTGTCAGAGCAAGTGCAAGCAAGTTCATGGAGCTCAGCCTTTACAACATCCTGTAACTCAAATGGTCCTTCAAGGCACCACCCACCTTTTCCAGGGGGAATCTGTTGAAATGATTCTCTTGGAAGCAGCATGGAAATGGGGGGGAGGTGGTTAAGTATGTGCTTTTGTATGTGGATGGGTGAGTGGGTGGAGACAGGGGTGGTGGGGTGAGAGAGATGAGAAGCAAAGATGGAAAAAACAAACCACCACTGCCACCAAAATATTCTGCTCAAGGATGAGAGAGTACACCCTACAGCTGTTAGCACTGTTCAGCATATTTTGCATATTTACATATACCAAGTATTTCCAAACAGCCTTGTGTTTGTTTTAAAATCCCACACGAAGATGTCTGGTAAAGCTGTCACTGGAAAGCTTATTTTCTCAGTGATGTTTGCAAAACTGTTTTTAAAATTCTGTATATACATCATAAACCAAGTAGAAGAGTTCACTGTCATTACCAACATTATAATCTTGTCTAGTCTATCTATTCATCAGACAACATTCAGAGTAAAAAGTTCATGTTCTGAGGCAAAGAAAGCACCTGTTGGTTGAAGCTGATTTTTAAAAAAAAATTTTTTTTTGGTTCAGTACAAAATGAAACACAGATCATCACCCATTGATACTTAGTATTGAAACCACCAAAGTCTGATTTTCTTAATTGTTGTTGACTGTCATCTTTGATTTAGAAATCTTTTTTTTGATTTTGTTTTGTTTTGTTTTGGTAAGGAACATGATTAATACTGGATGTATTTCTCATATATCCATTTTCTTTAGAAAACATAAAACACAAAACCACACATAGCTCATTTGAAAAAAATTAAGGAATTTTCAGCAGGAGGAATGGGGTAGTTTAAAGCTGTATTTTCCTTTTAGCAGATCCATAAGAAAAGGATAGAGTATCGTGTTTAAAGGGGAACAGATTTTGTATTTTTTGGCAAGATAATAAATCCTCTGTTTCTATATTTGGCTCCCTGCAAATAGTCTCTTTTTACAAGTGTGAAGCAAAGATCAATGCTGGTGTTCTTCATTCAGCCACAGCCAAACTTGGTGTGGAAAGTAAAACAGTTGTGCTTGGGTCTTGTTTCTAAGACAGTCAAGCTCATTTATTGATTAACAGCATTCCAAAGCACAGGAACCTACTTTACACATTAAATGTATCAAAATAAGTTTGCTTTCCATAACAGTTTTTCCACTGTTTAACTGATAACACATGTAATGATTCGATCTGGATAAAAATGTAAAAGCTTTACTATGTCAATGTGGTCATATATAGATATTCTGTCTATATAAGTGTATAAACAGGTCAAATGAGATGCTTGGAGACTTAGGACATCACGGGATGATCATATGTTCCCAAAAAAGGAAGCAAAACAATTAAATGGCAGTTGATTGTCTCCAGAGAAAACACACTTCAGCTAGGAAGAATCTGCACCAGATGTCCTTCTCTCCACTGCCTCAACCCCCCTGAGTGTTTGTCTGACATAAATACCACATAGCCCTTTAGATTCCAAGGCACTATAATAACCACGTGAAATGTTTGAAATAAGAACAGAAATTCCCTTTGTATGCAATTATTTAAGTGAATAGAGATGAATCCTACACAAACAACCATTGAAAACATGGAACAAGCCTTGCTAGTTTCAGTGATATCTGAAATACTCCCAGATTATAAGGCTGGTAAAAAAGATATACATACTGATATCTAATAATACTTGTGGTAGGAGAATAGTGCCCCCTCCAAAAATATGTTCACATCCTAATCCCTAGAACCCGTGAATATGTTACCTTACATTTAAGGACTTTACAGATATAATTAAATTAAGAACCTTGAGTTGAGATTATCAAGGTAGAGCCAATGTAATTACAAATTTCTTTAAACATGTGAGAGCTAAAAGAAAGGGTCAGAATGATGCCATGTCAGAAGGACTTGATCAGTGGCTAATGGTTTAGAAGATGGAGGAAGGGGGCCATTAGTCAAGGACTCTAGAAGCTTCTAACAGAGAGGAAAGAGATTCTCCCTTGGAGCAGCCAGAAGGAATGCAGCTGACACTTTGATTTTAGCCTGAGAGTAGTGCTGAATGTCTGACCTACAGAGTGGTTAAGATAATACATTTGTATTGTTTGAAGCCATTAAGATTGTGGTAATTTTTACAACAGCCATAGAAAATTCACAACATTGGTCTAGTCTAAATATAGCAAACAGTTAAGAATGCCAAATTATTTCACCTATAATGTTGGAGGGTCTACAGATTTAAACACTTATTTCTAGACTTTTGCACTTCCACATTAAAGATTCATTTAAGAAAGTAGACTCCATTGTAGGAAAACTCTAGCTTCCATCAAAAATATAAAGTCTTGGGGCACCTGGGTGACTCAGTCAGTTAAGTATCCAACTTCAGCTCAGGTCATGATCTCGTGGTTTGTAAGTTTGAGTCCCATGTCCAGCTCTGCATGGGCAGTGCAGAGCCTAGAGCCTGTTTTGGATTTTGTGTCCCCCTTGCTCTCTGCCCCTTTCCCGCTCATGCTCTGGCTCTCTCTCTCTTCTCCAAAAATAAATAATTAAAAAAACTTTTTTAGTATAAAGTCTTGGAATTCTCCTTTCTAGGTTTAATTCTTCAGTGTCAATGAATTGTTAGGAAAGTTTTTTTGTTTTTGTTTTTGTTTTTTCCATACTACTTATAGCAAGTTCTGTATCAATAAGGGTAAAACAAAACAACAAAATGTACTCCAAGTAAAGAGTCAATTGATAACTTTAGAAGCATTGTATTAAAAAATTCACAGGGTGCCTGGGTGGCTCAGTTGGTTAAGCATCCAACTCTTGATTTTGGCTCAGGTCATGATTTCATGGTTGGTTCAGTTGCTTCATGGGATCAAGCCCTGTAATTGATATAGCCTATTTCACTTGTTCTTCCATTAAAAACACTTGTTTTATAACCCAACCCACTCCTCACTATAACAACTAAACTCCTTGGCCTTAGAGATTAAGTTCATAAAAAACACTCACTAATGTGTTTTAATTTTCAAAGATATTTATAAATTCCTTAATTGGAGAAGAAGAAAATAGAGAGCTAGAGTTCATTTTCAAGAAAGGCAGACCAAATAAAAATGCTACATTAAAATATAAACATTAAATTCACATTAAATTATTTATTGAACAAATTGAAGGTGACATTGTTTTTACTACACAGTCCTCCATCATCTTATATCACTGACACATAGTTATGTGACCTGAATTTGAAGAGTGAATAGAAATATGAAAATGTCTTTTTCTACCATCTCAAGAAAAACAAAACAAAACAAAAATTATGATTTCACAATGGGCTTGTAAAACCAAAAGTTTTATGAATTTTGTAAATTAAGACTGACAACATAGGTAAGATTAGTTAATTTGTCTTTCTGGAAATGTAAAATTAAGATAGCATAAAATTGCTCATAAAACTAACAAGTCTGGAATTTCATTGTATTTCAATGTTGTAACATAATATTTCAATTATTAGTTTCAGTTTTCTAATCAAGTGACAAATATAGTCTTCCACACTATTTTTTTATAAAAGTATTTCATCTTACCTAGATGTATATGATAAAAACAAATTAATCCACATTTTCTCTTTCAATATATGCACTCTAAAATGATACAAAGAATTCACATGAAAACTCTTCCCTATATTGTACATCCAGAAAAATGTATGGAATAGTATTTTTAAATCATATATAATATCCAAGATTGTAAATATCCTAAGAAATTAAATCATGTGTGTAAATAATCATTATTCGTTTTTTGCCCTAGCCACAGCACATAAAAAAAATGTACATCTCTATTAGTGTAAAGAGATATCATTAGAAACGTTCACATCTTATGCATACACCAAAAAAAAAAACCCTAAAGAATCTTATAAGAGTTATAAAGTCAAAATTTAGTAGTCCAGAAATTGTTAAAAAGGAAGCTACTTGATAGTGACCTGCCCTTTTCAAAAAGGTATCATTGATTACTTCCATAATTACACTTAATTCAATAGTATGCCTTGGACCTTTAAAAGGACATTCATATATCTTTATTGGATCAAGTTAATTTGCAATTTTGACTGAACACTAGTTTGGTTAATTATGTGAAACTATGAAAATATTTTTCGAACAAACAAAAAAGCATAATGGACAATAAAGGAAATAAAAAAATCAAGATATTTTTATAATAATGGCTGTTTCTATACTTTGGGAAAGTGTATAGGGTGAAATTCCCAGAGAGTACTAAACGAGAAAAAGTCTACTGAAAAATCCTGAAAATCTGTTATGTGATCAACGTCCATGACCAAGTTACTAAGGTAATTAACATTTTGAAGCTATTGAGACAGGTTTCCTTGAAGGGCCCACCCATACCCCAATCTTCAATCATCCACTTTAGTGTAGTTTACATATTAATTTTCAACATACATCACTGAATTAAAACTATAACCTGATTTTTCTAAAATGATTTTAATAATACTTTTAGTACTTGATTTAAAGGGCTCTTAGGCCATGTTTTTAGGGAATAAAAATTAATTTCTCAGAGAAGGCTTACATTTTCTGAAAGATGTATCTTTTTTATCCTGGAGGAAACTAACAAAACAAAACAAAATGAAATGAAACTGGGTCTTTAGGATCCTGTACGTTAAAATCAGCAGGCTGCTTTCAGTCAGTCTCATACAGTTCTGCTTTTCTGCTGTCCTTATGTCTGCTCTGAAGGTGTGATCAATCACAGGGATTCTAACTGCCATCAATACCCCTTTGTAACTGCAATGGTTCATGTGAACTCTTTCCATCTTCAATAACTGACACAGTGTCACCATCTGCTTCCAATAAAATTGTTTCTTTTTTTCTCAAGCAGAGTAAAACTGCTGAGATCGTAAAGGGTTTTTTTCCCTCCCCTTTTCATGCAAACGATTTTTTTCCACCATATTCTTCAATTTTTCCTCCAAGGCAGTAAAAAAAAAAAAAAAAACCCGAATAACTTCAAAAGAGATGTTTTTATTCCAGGTGCTAAGGAAGCCCAAAATATAATTGAAAAATATAAACTTTGATGATTTAATAAAGATGTTGCCTTAATTTGGGATCCTGGATGAATAAAACTTTGCAATACGCAAGAAAACTCACAGTTGGAGCTACACACCACTAAAAGGTTAATTTATTTTCTTTCATAAATGACATACTAAAGTAACAGAAATAATTAATAAATTTACATTTTATCTTCAACAAATAGTAGTGGGCTAAGATTCTCTTGCAACAATTTGTCATGAAAAAGCAGTAATTATCTATTGGATTGCTGTAGAAATGGATATAGAAAGTATAGAGAAGGGACTCAATTTATGACCTACTTACAAAATTGACAGACATTTGTGATACCTGTCATTTATTAAACAGCTAATGAGACAGATGATTTCCACACTTCACAGCCTGCCAGTTAGGTATTATTATCTCACTTTCTTCATAAGATAAATAAACCCCAAATCACACATATCTAATTGTGGCCAAGAAAGAATTCAGACAATGACCTAATGCACAAACCAATGCTCTTTTCCACTCATTCATTCTGTTTCTCTATTCATTCCCCAGTCAAAATTCCAGCATGTATACTTCCCTTTACCACCACTTAATGCCACTGCCTCATTGACTTAATTTGGCAAATATTATGTAACAAAAGGAGGGATACTTAGTTAGAAATAGAATTTAGTTTCTTAAAATACAGTTTCTGATTGCAATTTTAAATAACACATGTAACACTAAACCAGAGAACTAATGCAAAACCTAGATAGATCCAGTCCTATTCTGAAGGTCTTAGAACTGGAATAGGAAATATGGTTTGTAAAACGAATAATGAGCTCCTCAACGTCATATTTTATGTCAGTGCCTGGATTTTCTTTTTTAAGGTTTATTATCAAGTTCAAAGAACTAATTCCTCAATTATTTGCAAACCATTGGTTCTCATTTGCAAAATTTGGAGCAACCCTGGCCATTTTTGCTTAAAATGATAATGTAAATAACTTTAAGAACGAGAAAGAAGAAAATTACAGATGAAAGTTAGGAAGGGGATGGTTAACCTTCTTAAGAAGAAACATTGGTTTTTAAAATATTTGTAGGCTCTTTTCAAATAAACAATAAGGGACAAAATAGCCTGTTGAGATCCAATTTATCACTATTATGTTGTTCCTTAACTCATGATACTTTAGTGGCCGAATCCTAGATTAGATGTCAAATAAATGAGATGATTTAACTGACTTAGCTCACAGATCTCCAAAAACCTTGAATAAAGTCTAATTTTTAAAATAGTCAAAGGTGCAGTAGTTCTAAATGAATTGGGGAGGAAGTTGGTAGCCTCTGTAAAGTAGTTTAGAAGCCTGGAAGTTAATAGCATCTTTTCTGATGTGAGGAAAGCAGACAAAGAGAGTGATGGCATTTTAAACTTAAATTCAGGGGCGCCTGGGTGGCTTAGTCGGTTAAGCGTCCGACTTTCGCTTAGGTCATGATCTCGCGGTTCGTGGGTTCAGGCCTCGCGTTGAGCTCTGTGCTGACTGCCAGCTCAGAGCCTGGAGCCTGTTTCAGTCTGTGACTCCCTCTCTCTCTGACCCTCCCCTGCTCACGCTGTCTCTCTCTCTCCTAGAAATAAATTTAAAAAAAAATATTAAAAATAAAATAAAATAAAATAAACTTAAATTCAGAATATCATACTAAGTTACAACCCATCCTCTTTTATGACTTGTGGTGGTAAAGGTAATATGATCATAACAAGGTGTCAGGCAATTATAGAGACATGCACTATCTTTTTATTTAGATTTTGATCTATTCCTTATCTTGCAAGGACCTAATCCTTACAATATGTTAATGATGCCTTTTCTCAACAAGAAACCTCACTTGCAAATCTTTCTTAGGTACAGCAGAATTCAAGTCCCCAGCTTTTCTTGGGCCCAGAGCCAAGGAGTGTTTCATCCTACATTCTACACAGTAGACTACAGTGGCACAGAACACAGTCCAAATTCAGGGTAAAGCTATCCATTGTCTGTTCTGTCTTTGAATTCAATTCAATGGAGAATAGGGAAAGGAGCAGAGAGTTAATACTTTTCTTCTCCCTTAATTGGGAAAATCCAATTGAATGATCTCAATGAGCTGGAGTAGAACACTGTTCTAAGAGAAACTGCAAAGGAAGTTAATAGGTTCCAAGGGAAGAGGAAGAAAATAAATAATCCCCAATGAGTCATCCCATGAGAACTGCTGAATACTTGTCTTTGAAAACTCAGGAGGACACAAGAGGAAACCAATTTTATGGATTCAATCAACTTCATGCTCCACAGATTGGGCAAAGTACATACAACCATAACAAATCAAATTATAGATCAAAATATAGGTAATTTAACCATGTCACTTCCTAGAACTCTAAGTTCATGTCATTAGTAAGTGGAAAATTCCTTAGGTTTCAACCTCACACTAGGTAAAAATATGCATATTGTGTTAAGGAGAGTCTAGTTAGGAAGAAGCAACTTATGGAGTGATAAGCATACAAGACAGTGTATAGATTTATAACTCACAAGAGGCAACAGGAAGGACAACCAAAGCAAAAAATAGAGATAAGGGAACTACTTTAAATTATCTGTAAGAACTCTGCCTAGCTGAGCAAAGGTTGTGTTGTTCTTATAGCTAAAATGTTTACACACAAGATATACACAATTTAAGATGGAACGTGGTATTTCACTAAACAATGTATTCCATATTGGTGAAGATGAGGATGGAGGGCATTTGAGAAACTGTTACCAAACTAAAACTTCCGTATAACCCTAACTCTTTAATTTGACCCATCTCTGGAAGCAGCTTTAAGAGAATGAACTTTGAAACAAATATCTTTAAAATATTACTAACTGCTACTTTTATAACTGTAATCTTTTCCCAATAGGATCTTAATGATAATTCCAACTTCACCTTATTTAGGTCCTGAGGGCCAGACCAGTTGAATCCTGAGTTTTCATGAATAAATTTCAAATAATAAATGGTTAATTTATTACCCCAATTTAAGTAATTGTGGAATATTCTAATTTAAACTTCATTTTACCCTAAATTGTTTTCTTAAAAAGAGTTCAATCAACTAAAACCAGATTTAAGAAACCAAAAAAAGCCTTGAAAAACACTACGTTTAAAATATTACATATACAATATATTATTTTTCAATTTAAATGATGAGTAACATTATCAGAAATAGCCACTGAATTAAAGGTTTGTGCTGTGTCTAGTACCCTCCCAAATATTTTCCCTTCACACTATCTCCAGGAAAACAAAAACAAAAACAAACAAACAAAAACATCCATTTAAAATATGACCTTAAAAATTGCCATGATTGAATAATTAGAAACAAGTAAACAAAGTCACTGGCAATCAAAGGTAGCATGGGTTAATGTATTTTTTTTTCCAGTGGTTAGATATAAACTGGTTCTTTTTGTCAAAGTTGGATGGGCTAGAAAGACAATTATATACTCTAGGCAAACTCTCCATCTGACTGAAAGTTGACATAAACTTTCTTCTTAGTCAAACTCCAAGTACTCTTTGGGACAAACTGAAGTAATGAAGTATCTTTTCTTTAGTACAGTCATTAAAAAACTTCCTTTTCAATCTATACACATAACTCAAAGCTAAGTGAGCTAGCACGGAATTAAATCTTCACTGAGATTTAATGTAAAACAATACTATCTTGGCTTGGCTATGGTGCTACTTTTGTTAAAAAAAAAAAAAAAAAGAGGAACTATCAAACACTTGAGGTAACCTAGAAAGCACAGAGCATATCACAGACATCTTAAAGACAAGCATTTTAAACATTTTTGCCAGTGCTTCTCTGAGAGCAAGTTCTTTAAACAGAACTTACCAATTTTTACAATATTAAAAAAAATACATCCCTCAAAAATAGCCCATCAATGCTAAATCAAACTTTCTGTATTTCTACAAAAATAGATACACATAGAGCTACAAAATTGTATTCCTGAAAGGATGAGCATTTTCATTTGTGGTTCATCTTTTCCTGACAAGGTGGTTGGTTCATAAAGGAAAAAAAAAACAAAACAAAAAACAAAAAAACCCAGAATGAAACAAAAATTAAATCATGTATTGATAAAAGCAAGACAAAAAAAAAAAAAAAAAAAGATTTGCACAGTTGGCAAAGGCTCAGATGAGGGGAAAAAAACAAACAAAAATGCTTTTCTTTAATGTCTAGGACCCACTCTGCTTTCTCAAGAAAAGGCTCCAAACCAAGGTTAGCTGGTTGACATTTCCTCTTCTTCTTCCATGTCTAGTGTGTCCCACTGCAGAATGGGAAATCCCGGCAGCCTCTTTCCCAGTGGGCCCATGGATTCATACTTCAACCTGACTTTCTAATACTGTGTTTCAGTACCAGGGTGATTCCTTGCTCTTGTCTTGATGCTGCAGACCTAGAATAGGTGACAATGAAAAAATGAAAAGCATTAGTACACGAAACACTCAGAAATGGGCCTAATCTACAATGCATTGCATATAGAAACCAAAAAGACAATCTAGGCAACTGTGAGGTATGGCATAAGGATGACCTGATGTCTCAGGAAATTTCTATGCTGGAGCTCACATTTTTCAAAAAGCCAACCAACACAGCATTGACAGAAACCCTAGATTAGAGCAGTGATATTTGTACAGTATAAATTCTTTACTGTGGTTTTCATTTTCTTGGAGTATAAGTGAACAATCAATAAAATAAAATAGTATAAATGAAACCCTTTTATTTCTAATTTCAATAGGAGCTGATATTTGGAGAAAACAACGTAAACAATCTTTGGGGCATTTAGGTAGCACTTCGGTTAATACTTTTCAGCAACAATAACACTTTTGAACTAAAATAGTAAATTTTGGTGCTATTTTGAAATGTGTTCTGCATATTTTATATTGCTACAAAATATGGCAAGCAATTAAACATGGTTAAAAGCTGGATGTAATATTGCCAGTAAAATAGACACAGCTGATTCACAGCTAAGAACACACACCTGTATTGTTTTTATAAATTTACTTATTTTTTAATCTTCCTCCAGAAAATATTTAAGATGGCTTGTAAAAATCTATACATCATAAAAATCTATACTTCAAAGCAAGAAAATAAAATTTACAGTTAAGTTTTAAAAAAATTTTTTTGTAGTTTTTTTCATTTTTGAGACAGAGACAGAGCATGAGTGGAGGAGGAGCAGAGCGAGAGGGAGACACAGAATCTGAAGCAGGCTCCAGCCACTGAGCTGTCAGCATAGGGCCTGATGCGGGGCTCGAACGCACAAACCGTGAGATCATGACCTGACCTGAAGTCAGACGCTTAACCAGCTGAGCCACCCAGGCACCCCTACAGGTAAGTTTTTAAAAGTAGTAACAAAAGGACAATAAGCGAGTATGTAGAGCTTCCAACTGAAAACTAAAGTGAGTAGGAATAAGTGTTTCAAACAAGAAACAGAAAATGTGACTTGTGGAGTCAGGTGACTAATTTCTGATATGGACAATTAGTATAGCACCTTCAGCTTATACCCATTTGAAGGCACTTACATCAGTTTCCTTTATTTTTGGCATTGTTTGGAAGAGTAAAAACAGGGAACTGATTGCTCTTAAGTTGTTTAAAACCAAATGCCAAAACATGAAGGAAGGCTATTGAATAAGTGGGTGGAAATGCAGCATGATGCTGCTGTGAGGGTGCTCAGATCACAGGATGTTTTCTTGATCCTTGATCTAAAATTTTTCTAAGTCTGGGCTGATTGTCAGACACTGAATGGTTAAATGAGCCAGTATGATTCTCAATGATAACTGTTACTAAAACAGCTACAGTGATTTCATTTCTTGTCCATCCAACTTGTCAAAGAATTTCACAAAACAATGAGCGCCACTACAAAACAGTCAGTGATGGGAGACATTAAGACAATCTACAAAAAAGGCTTCATAAAGGGAGAGAGAATAATAGAAAAAGTCAAAGAAGCACCTCATAGAACCACAAGTCACTATATTCTACTGCACTTGCATACTAGGGAAAAAGCAATACTACCTGAAAAAAGGTTAGTTCCATCTTAAGGGTTTTGTTTTTTTTTTTTTTTTTAATCTCTTGTGACTAGTATTATGTTTAGATACAGAGTCAATAGTTTTCCTTTCCAAGAATATCCAATGGAAAAAAGACAGTCTTTTTAACAGATGGTGTTGGGAGAACTGGACAGCAACATGCAGAAGAATGAAACTAGATCATTTTCTCACACCATGCACAAAAATCAACTCAAAATGGATAAAGGACCTGAACGTGAGACAGGAAACTATCAACACCCTAGAGGAGAAAGCAGGAAACAACCTCCTTGACCTCCACCGCAGCAACTTCTTACTTGACACATCCCCAAAAGCAAGGGAATCTAGAGCAAAAATAAACTGTTGGGACCTCATCAAGATTAAAAGCTTCTGCACAGCTAAGGAAACAACCCAGAAAATTAATAGGCAACCAACGGAATGGGAAAAGATAGTTGCAAATGACATATCAGATAAAGGGTTAATATCCAGAATCTATAAGGAACTCACCAAACTCCACGCCCGAAAAACAAACAACCCAGTGAAGAAATGGGCAGAAGACATGAACAGACACTTCTCCAAAGAGGACATCCAGATGGCCAACAGACACATGAAACGATGCTCAGCATCGCTCCTCATCAGGGAAATACAAATCAAAACCACACTGAGATACCACCTCACGCCGGTCAGAGTGGCTAAAATGAGCAAATCTGAGAACTCTAGATGCTGGCGAGGATGTGGAGAAACGGGCACCCTCCTTCTCTGTTGGTGGGAATGTAAACTGGTACAGCCCCTCTGGAAAACAGTGTGGAGGTTCCTCAGGAAACTAACAATAGAACTCCCTTATGACCCAGCAATAGCACTGCTAGGAATTTACCCAAGGGATACAGAAATGCTGAGGCATAGGAGCACATGTACCCCAATGTTCATAGCAGCACTCTCCACAATAGCTAAAACATGGAAAGAGCCTAAGTGTCCATCAACAGACGAATGGATCAAGAAGATGTGGTTTATCTATACCATGGAATACTACATGGCAATGAGAAACAATGAAATCTGGCCATGTGTAGCAACATGGATGGACCTTGAGGGTGTTATGCTGAGCGAAATAAGTCAGGCAGAGAAGGACAAATACCATATGTTTGCACGTATAGGATTAGGAGGAACTTGACGGAGGACCAAGGGGGAGAAGAAGGGCGGAAATGGTGAGGGAAAGGGAGAGAGGCAAACCATGAGAGACTCTTGAATGCTGACAAAAACTGAGGACTGATGGATGTGGGGGGGAGGGGGGGATGGGCATGAAGGAGGGCACTTTGGGGATGAGCACTGAGTGTTATGTAGAAACTAATTTGACAATAAACTATTTGTAAAAAAAAAAAAAAAATAGTTTTCCTTTCCAAAAAAACAAAAAAAAAAAAAAAAAAAAGGAGGAGGAGGAGACAATAGGAGGAAGAGGGAAGGAAGAAAAAAGATTGGGGTATACCAATTCACTCTAAATTTGCTTTACTTGTTTTCAATGATCTTGTGGTTAAAATAATTTGCAACCTGACACAGTCTTTGTTTGGTGACTCTTATAATCTAAACCACCTTAACTGACAATCTGCTGACTGCATAAATATTTTTTTCATTATTGAAACATCTCATCTTCTGTATGACTCAGTATTTCCACACTTGAAGACTCCATCAATCTATAGAATGTCAGCACGGCAAGTCATGAATAGCGTTGGAATCATCAAGTGGTTTCAGTGCCTTTTTTCATCTTAAATAAAGGCAATCTCTAGTTTGCTCTGCGAAGACATATGACTCCTTCAAAATCATGTTCATCTTTTTCTGTGGACAAGTATTGCATTACTTAACATAGCCCTGCGTTTTCCAACCAGAATAACAGAGGGTATTTTCTCATTAAAACTTCATCTCTTCAATTCTTTTGCTTCCAAGTCTTTGTATTACTCTAATGCAAACCTTAAAAAAAAATCAGTTCTTCTGTGGCCTAAAATGTATTAAATACCTAATGTGATCCCTGTGGTTTAGCCTATTCTTGGTGGTGGTACATTAAATCAGACCTTTGCTTTAACTACCAGGTATTTTGAAAATATCCATAAACATTCAACAATAGTCATAAGTAAAACACAAAAAAATGAACAACCACAAACAAAATATCCTACTACTAATAGGTTGCAACAGACAGAGAAGTGGTACTATGATTTTTCTTGTTAGATGACTGATGAGGAAAGATCACGATATTTAAGAGTCAGCTAGTACATTTACTTTTCTCAACAAGGGTTAAAGAGAACAAAATTATTAACTTATTATCCTTAGGTGGTCCCAAGAATCCTTATGTGATCTACATACATTTGGGGTTTCCCCAACTTCTTACCAGAACATGAAATCTACTTTGCTGTAATTTTGCTTCTAGTCAGGCTTGTTTTGCCTCTCACTTTCTTAACTCAAACCTATGGGAAATTGGTTCATATAGCATATCCTGAAATCTCCCCACTAGCTGTCTGAAATCACTCATGTTTTTCTTCTTGTTATCAGTAACTCACTTTTAATTTTATTGTTTGGTCTCTGAGATTTTTAGTAGAAGGGAAAATAAACATAAAAATGTCAGTGAATGTTTTCTTCAGGCTGAATAGGACAGGCACTGTGTGAAGTGCTTTACATGAAATATCTAATTTAACGCTCCCAACTATGCTACAATATTTATTTTACGAATGAGAAAATTGAGATTAGGAGAAACTACGAAACTATTAAATGGTAGAGCTAGGATTTAAAACAAGGTGGTCTGATGTCAGAGTCAAAGGTCTTAGCCACAGTGTATATGGGTCTCTCCCATATGGATTATACTTATCATTGACTATGTCACTAGCCTATTCTACTACAACTCTTCAAGTCAAAATCCGCTTATTAAAGCAATATGAGGAAAAAATTAATACATTTTTATGTTCCTTTTTGTGCTGTTTAAAAATAGTCTGATTTGATATAATCAGTATCAGAGTTAATAATATAGCTCTTTTAGTAATCTTTTTAAACTAGAAATCTTCAATGATAGTCTTTGAATGTCTTTTTCAATGTTTTTTCTAAGATGCAGTAACTGGTTACACAGTAGTTTATTACACTTCAGATGAAGACTGCTTCAATTGTGTAATAGGATATTCCACATTAATTGATATTTTTTTGATATATAATCCTCCCCCCCAACACACACACACCACAAAAAGAAACCTTCCCCAGTGTGAACAACGAAGACACAGGGTGGTCATTTGGTGGTTTTCAGAAATGGGACCAGAGAACAAAGACATTAGATTGTTGGCATCAGAGTTTGAGAGTCTAGGATTCAGTCAGGAAAAAACCCTGAATGGAAATGTAAGCCCACAGACCCATCTCCTCAATTCAGTTCCAATACCACTAACACCTGACCACCAAAAGAAAAGGAAAAAAAGAAAAAAAGCTCCATACTTAAGACGAGAGCAAAGGACATATGAACACAAAAAAGAAGTGTAGGATAATTAGAAGCAGGAGAGAAGTCTTGGTCAAGGAAGGAAGACTGTAATAGAATTTCCCTTTAAGGTTTGAAGTATTTGATTATATAACAAGGTATCATAACTCATTTTCTAACTTTCTAGCTGAGATTTTTGGGAAGCAACAGCTTCAGAGGCTCACCTCTTACAAAAGGCTCTGGGAAAAGAAAGTATAGATGGCAACAAGGTGTGTCCAAGGACGAAAGGCCTGACACTTCCCCCTCTCTAGTTTCCCTCAATTCCTGGGTGTCTTGTGAAAAGATCCTAAAGTTTCCATGTGACTCCATTATGTCCAATAGCTATGATATGGGTACCCCACAGCAGAAGACATGGCCCAACTGAGAATCTTGGAAGAATCACAATGACTAGGAGATGAACTGGACTTAAATAGGTCATTACTTGGGGGGGGGGGGGGGGGGGGGGGGGGAGGAGGCACTATACAGAGAATGACCTGAGAAACAGAGTTGGGGGAGGAGATATGTTTGGAAACAAAGGCCAACCTCTTAATGGACAGCTGTTGTGAAACAACTGACTCTAGGAATACAAAGGCAAACTCAGGGAGAGGGTAAGGAAAGAATCTGAGAAGAGGTGTCAACTCTAAATTGGACATTGCAATAAACTGAGAGCAATGGAGATATCATTAGATTAGACTACAAATACTCAAAATTAATGAGGTTAAGTTTTCTGCTATTGGGTAGAAATGAATAATAAATAAAGTTACTGAAAAGCTACACTCCAGCACACCTGAGTTTTAAGGAATGTTTGATTGTCAGAGCTATATCTATTAGGAAACCATGTCCTACTTCTAAGGAAGCATAATCACTTGACAACACCATTGACTATAGCTCTTAAGTAAATTGAACATGCTTCCAATTAATTTTATTGCTGTAGATAAAATAGGTAATGTAGTAACTATATACTGGGGAACATGATGCTGATAAAAAGAGAAGATGAAAAATAGGAACATAAAACCTGTAAGTGTGGATAGAATATTTTATTACCTGAAATCAAGAAATACTTAGATGCATAAATATAAACTTTTCATTTCATAGGTACTAAGAGTCTAGAAACTCTTTTGGATCAGAATGCTTGCCATTAGACTAAAAGAAGCTGGTAGCTTATTCCTACATTACAAGAAAATCAATCCCCTGCTTTATCAAAGATAAGTCATATTTATTATAAATACAAATATAAATATATCCTGTGTTGGATACTGTATCAAAATATCCAACCTTTACCAACTTGACATCTAACACTGACACAGTGACAAATGATCACAAACTGATGCAAGAGACAGTCATACTATCTTCTCCTCCTTTATAACATTATCACTGGTAATGATTATACAGCTGCATTTGTTTGTCTGAGCCCCAGGGCAATCATTTTAAATGCTAGTTAAGAATTTCTAAGTAAGATCTACGTGGAGATAGCACCTTAACACCAAGTATGGGAAACACAGAGTAGAAGAAACACAAAGTGGGGGAAAAAAAAATAAGGGTTAGGGCTATCCAATTCAGGAACTATAATTTCATTTCAGGTAAATATTTAGATCATGTTTAACCACCATAAATACCTCCCTTCATTCTTTTTAAAAACCTCCTCTTTTCAAATTTCAAAACATCACAGATCTCTTGTTTAATACCAAGTTACAGAATGTTTAGAAAGTATAAGTTCTACACAATATCCCTTGTTACCAAAAAACTCACCAAGCATACTTTGGATGTACATACATACTCACATTACTATTTATACTGTGCTATAACATGATTATTTAACTAGCAATATTATCTTGGAAACCATTCCATGTGAGTACATGTAGATCAACCTCTCTGGAGGGATTTATAATATTTGTTCTACCCTGTAATATAAATTACCCAATTCTCTATAAATGTATATCATTTGAATACACATGTACAAATATACTTGTTACTTATGTGATCATTTTGGAAGATAAACTCCTGAAAATATGTTTATATAATTGCTGAACCTAAGTATATATATGTACACACATATTTCATTGTGGGTACTACATATTTCAGCAAGTTTGCACCAATATTCATATTATATGTTACTACTTATTATCATTATTATAGACTAAAAGTATCTATTAAAAATATCTATTCAATTTGCATTTATTTTCATATTAGTGAAGGTAAACATTATGCAAATATAGCATTCCTTTCTCTGTGTTTTATCTTTGGCTAACTTTCTGTGCATTTAAGAAAGCAGTGTATTTATTTCTAAGTGCTTTTTGTATTGTACGTATATAAGAATTATTTTTCTCATATTTTACAAATATTTTTGCCAGTTTGATGAGCACTAAATATTTTCATAGATAGCACTTCAGTGTTGGACGGTAATTCTTTTTAAAGTCATCACAAGCAAAATGTATTCTTGAACCAGACCAAAGACTAAATTTATTATGACACTTGAATTACAATTATCTTATCATTACAACCCTTGCACACAAAAACAATGGTAAAAGATACTTAACTATGGTAGTGAAATAATTTATTAGCAGAGGAATGTTTTTCTGTGGATAAAGATGTTTTCTCAAGGCACATTTAGAATTGACTTAAAAATTTCCATGTAGTTGTACTGTCAGAAACAATGAGGTGAAAACTGTCTAAACTTGCCAAAATATCTTTAAGTTCAGATTCAAAAGAGGAGTAGAAATCTAAACCCACTGAACCTAGTAGACTATAATTTACTGCGTTTTTGTAAGAAACAGAGCACCTGCACACCGGAGGCGATCACTGCAGGTTGACAAGCAGTTCAGTGCCCAGGTGTTTCCCACCGCTCCTGTTTTTCAAGACGGAGACTGCAAGCCCCGTGAGCCTGGCTGTCCTCTGAGAATCTTCGTCCCTCCAAAACCACCAATTCTCCTGTACACAGAATCTCTAGCCTTTGCCTTTAGCGACATTCACTTCCTAGACTTGTGTAGGTTAAAATGATCAGCTGGAAGGAAACTTGGGAAGTACTTAAACCATCAGGATATGGTATTCCATGTCTGAACCAGTCATTTTAAAATTGACCTTGTGGACAAATATAAAATATAAATTACAGAGTTAGGCAGTTTTTGATCATGGTGGCAACTTACTATGTGCCAAATTTGAATATCAATTTGGTAACTTCTTAGGTGAGAGAAACCAGGGACTAGGAGATGTAATATGTAATATAGACACTGCTTACCAATTCCTAAGGCAGATATTAAAGAAAAAAAAAGCACACACAAACTTTGAAGATGAGAGACAAAGAATAAAGGAAAAGCAAGAGTGGGGAAGAGTGAAATAGAATACCGTCTGTAATTTCTTCTACAGATTTTCTCCCAGAGCTAGAGAGGAGAAAGACCAAAAACTGCTTGGATCACTTATTGTAACTGAAACCACAAGTTATAATACTCTAGAGATTCTAACTATCCAGACATCTGTTGGATAACAAATGCAGCCAAACATGCATCTTTAAAGAGGTTTCTAGGTTATGCAGTGACAGCTTTATGATCTAGAAAATAGATAATCAACCAGAGGAAGAGCTAATCTGGATCCATTGCTTACCCATAAAAACATAATTAGGGACACAACACCAACACAGGAGTAGGAGTTATTTAAAGACCGCAAAAATTAAAAAGTTACTTGAGAATAACAGAAATACAAATGTATTTTTCTGTCCATTTAAGTAGTCAATCTCTCCATTAAAGCAAAACATATTGGAAAATATTTGGTAAGAATGAGATATGTTGCATATCAATCAATTCTACATTGACATAAGTAATTTTTCATCTTACTTATATGTGATATAAACACAAGCTTATTCTGACATTTTCCAGAAAAGGCTGTCCAATCCAAGCAAACATAAACAGACTTTCAAAGATTATGAAGATGATAAACATTGCTTGATATTGCTCAAGCAAAGCAACCATGAAAATAAGCATTATAACACATGCTTATAGTTGACAAAAATTATGAAGGTAAATACATAATGTATCAGGCTATTTCCAAATAAGGATCGGCACATTTGGCCTCTTAAGGGCAGTGTCTCAAAAGACTTTTTTTGGTCATATGTTTGCCAAGGAATTCACAACATGTTGGCTACAGAGAAATGTTTGTGAAACCTTATATTGTTGATAAATAGAACAATAAGAGAAGAGTTAGACAGCCTGGAAGGGAATAAAAAGAATCTGTAAATTCCACAGGCCATATAGAATTTTTGCATACAGTCTTTGCAGCCTATTTGAAAACTGATGCAAAATTGTCTGGGAACAAGTTCTGAAACAGACTTCTTCATTCGAGTTGTTTCTTTTAGATGCACCCCTATATGTGATATGAGAAACAGTAAAGCATTAGTGAAAAGATAATTTGTGAATACAAATACACTGACCCTGAAACAGGACTGTTAATGCTTTGAGTGCTTCTCCACCTTCTCCATTCAGAGTCACACTAGATTATCCTGGGAGTGTTTTCAACCTCTACAGTTCCCCTCTTAGATAAGCACCTAAGTTTCCCTTGGGAAGACATGGTGTAGATTGAAAACTACAACTGCTAACCATTGCTAGTTGATGAAGGCTCCTTTAAGACAACAGTCAAAAAATAACGTCATTGCCTAATTTTGCTTTCCGTTTTTAGGAAGATATTTCAGAAAGCAAGAGGTGCTACCCAGTTTATATAGCAATAAATATAAACTTGCTGACAAATTAATACTGGAATGGAAAATGAATCAATCTTTAGCTCACAGCTTTTAAAGATTAGCATGTATTAATGAAGTTTGGGTGAGTCTAATGATACCTTGTCTCATTCTGCACATAAAATTTCCTTGTGATCTATATGAGTGATAAGGATACATATCTCAACGTACTTAAACCCAAGGGAAAGGGGTCTGTTTTTTAGTGTCCTCTCATCTCACATAGCAGAATGTTTTAAACAGAAAAAAGAATAAAACTATGCTTAAAAATGTCTTGAAGATGCACATCCTGATACTCCTTCAAAAATTCTTTTCTTCTTGATTCTTTATCACATTGCTCCCATTGTCTGTTCAACCAATACAAAAGCACCCAGTTTTCATTGTATAGTCAATAGTAGCAAACAGCAGTATTAGGAAATTTAGCTCCAGCAAACATCATAGCTATTCTTCAAGAACAGAAACAAATTAAGGTAGATAAAGTCAGGAAGTGACAGGGGCATTTAAGGCTTGCATCCCAATTATTATGATGTCTCACATCTCCAGTATGATTTTCTTTTTGTGTTTGACATGCATGTATGTATTTAGTAAGAATAATGAGAGCTTTAGTTCTCCCTCAAGTGTACCATCTAGAAAACACAACCATGTGCAGCAGTTCATTGGAATCTCCCAGGGACGGCAGAGTAGGAAGTATTACCTCCATTCTCAATATAAGGAAGAGCAGGAACATACAGGTTTTGAAACTTGCTCAACATAATGCAGCTAAGTGGTGACATATAGAATTTATTTTTTGGTTCTCTGCTTTTCCCATACACATCTCTAGACACACATTTCTACAATTCTGCAAAGATTAAAGTTCTTGTTCTCTGTCCTGACCATTATTTTTATGATCCCCTAAATGATTAGGGGTGCAAGTAAATTATTAATAAGATCAATATCTCTCATCTGCTTTTGTCTCTTTCTCTTTCACGCACACACACTACTACTTGTATTGTTGTGCAAATAATCCTGAAACATTTGGAATCTTCTCAGAAGGCTCCTGCACTTGTTCTATACAGTAGAAGGAGGATCCGTGAGACAAAATCCCTCATGCTTCAGGCATTGTGACATTATGGAACCATTCTATGGATGAAGGCATAGAAGACAGCATGTGCAAGATCTACATGGGTCTGGGAAAGCAGGGGAAATTCATTAAGACTCTACAGTATCCAGCCATGGATACTTGAAACTGACAGCAGTGCTCTGGAATGCATTTCTCCCTCTGATTCACCATCCAGTTACTTTTCATGCAGATCTCACTCTCTGGCTAGGATCTCCTGGCATTTTGCATGCATCTCAAAGATGGTTTCCATTACCCTTCTGGTCACGAAATTGTCATTCTGGACATGTGCCCTATGCAACCAACACCATTCAAGAGTGCATAAATATTTTAACATACCTTTGATGGTTTTTTTTTCCTCTCGGTGGAAAACAGGATTATGACTTATGCCAAAGAAAAATAAAAAGGTTTGCAGAAAGTGTTAAGCAATTGGTTGTTAAGTACTAGACTCTTTATTATTACAAAATCATAATAAACTTTAAAAAAGTCCAGAGAAAGTATTAGTTCAAAAAACATCCTAACATAGTTTTTTTTAAACTGCAACTATTGATCTGTGACATCTTAACTATCCTAATTGAGGTAATGCCCTCAAGATAAGAGCCCAGAAATCTATAAATCTTTATTGAATAGCACAATTGCCAATGAAAAATCACATAGTCCCATGGGCTGGCTTCTATATAATATGTCATTTAATATGTCTACCTGCTGAAATCATATGATTAGAAGTAAGCTTCCGTGCTTATTCTATATTAAAGCAAATTTCTTAATTTCCTCATCACTTATAAAAATTACTAACAATGTCAGGAAAGGCTTCAATGAATCACTAACCCTATACCCATCAGAATTTAGAATATATATGCTCCATGAGAAGATGTGAAGAGGAGAGGAAGGAAACTGTTTTTAGTTGAGCACCACCATATACGTTACTTTGATGGCCCCTCTTCTCTAGAATAAAAATTACCTTAGTGGCTTGATATTTTATATAAATAATACTATCCTGTCAATCATTACTGCAGCTTTCTATTGATTTCTTTCTAAGCTTGCCACATTTCTCTCTCATTGTAAAGCCTGGAATTGGAGCATTATTATATCAAGTAAATATCCAACTGCACTGGGTTGATAACTATTGGTTTCCTTTAATTTTTTTTTTTTTTGGTAAATGTCTATTTTTACAGAAATAATTTCCAAGAGGTCACTGGATATAAAGCTCCATGATGTTAATCCCTTTGATATCCCCAGTGAAATTCAAAAATTAGCAACATTTTACAAGGGGTTGTTAAAATAGTTTAGTATGAGACTTTCATGCAATCACAGTCTTTGTTGCTCAGGCTTGTCAGCACCAGACCACTTACAAGAAAGCACAGCTCTTGAGATGGAATCTAGAGAGATGGCAAACTTACAGGTTGAATGGAAAAGCAAGTGGTAACTTGATGTCCATCTCTCTTTCATGGAGATAAACTGCCTCTCCATTTGCTGCTCTAGTTCACGAGCTACTTTTCATCCTGCCTTTTATATCCTGTATTTGATAAAACAAAGATATGTATGCTTCTACTACTGGATTGCAATGTAAAGCATCCATATAGTATTGAACAAGACTGACCACCATTGTCTTAACAGCTGACAGTGTTTGATTAGCCTATTTCAAAGAGATGACTGTATAAAATTTTTGAGCAATAATAACTTAAATTGCTTTAAAATATAATTTTTGCCATTTGTGAATGAGGTCCTGTCACAAAATATCAGATTAGAAGATTCAAATTAAACCCAATTTTTAACAATGTAGTATACAGACCTTATCCAATGAAAAAATTAAAAGAATATGTTGATTCTTTTGTAATATTATCAGACACCAAGTGTCTATGGAGAGAAAAAAAATAGATGAAAAGGACATTTGTATATTCCTAACTTTCCCATTGGTACCCAGTGCTCCCTATCTGTTATCAAAATTTAAGTTCTCAAAGAATTTTTTTCCAAGTTTCTTAACAGGGTCATTTTATTCACAGGCTTATCAAAGCCATTATTATTAAAGTATTTTCAGAAATAATCCAGTTTTTCTAACATCTGAGAGAATATTAGAAGCATAGCTTCTTGTGCTTATGCAAAATATCACAGCAAGTTGTTTTTTGAATTAGTAGCTCTATAGTTTGTTTTTCTGTCTAGTAAGAGCCAATGTCCTATTCTATAATACGTGATCTCGATTTCGCTTGATATCTGAAGATATGCTCATTAGTTAGACATAAACCAGATACTGTTTAATATCTGGCTATAATCCCACTTTGGCGCAGAATCGTCATGATTTCCTCATTTACTCACGCAAATGTATGGTTAATGCTTTACATGACACATTTTTTAAGAAGCCAGAAGACACATCAACACATATAAACTCCCTTTTAGAGCCAGATTTCCCAAATCTGTGTTATAGCACAGAATTATTGTTTTGTTTTGTTTGTTTTGTTAGGCTACTTAAATGTATTTTAGCAAAAAGCTGTTTATGTATATTTTATATTGAGTTATTATGGCATTCCTCAAAGTAAAAAATAAATTTGTAACAAAATTGTAGCTAAAATAACATGAGGGATCCTAAGAAAAATAAATCTGTGGATCTGCAGATGAAAACAGTCTCAAGCCATGAGCAGCTTGTGTTTATAGAGAAGAAGTCATACCACAAAGCATGACACTTTTTCCTTTTGGTAAATTTAAATCTAGTGGATGAAGTGGCATTTATAAATAAAGTCAACTTTGTATTTCAGAAAAAGGCCTCATGAACAAATCTGTACTTGCAAAATTAACTCAAATTGGCCAGAATGTCTTACATTGTATATTTTACATTAAGTCAATTATTGGCAATAACAGGAAATGAGAATGACAACATTTCAGTGAAATGAATTGTATGGCTATGGCCACTGGAAGGTGAATACTAGAACAGAATTTACTTAATATCTTCATAAAACAATCTGAGCATGATAGAGATATCCTTTTATTTACATGTATGTATCTAATAATATGTTGTATCACAATAAAATGAAATCAAGAAATACAGAAGTATATATAAAATGTGAGGCTCTCTCAATCCAATAATTTCACCCCTATGAACATACCCAAGAGAACTGAGACTATCCATTTACACAAAAACTGGTACGTGAATGCTAGTAGCAGCATGAGTCATGTCAGCCCAAAAGGAGAAACAAACCAACAAGCAAATGGATAAACGAAATGTGCTATAGCTATACAATGGAATAACATCTACTCCTAAAAAGGAAATGAAGTTCTGATTTGTACTACACGATGAATCTAGGAAACACAGTCTAAGTGAAAGAAGGCAGACACAAAAGGACATTTTATTTATATGAAATGTCCAAAGTAGAAAAATCCATAGAGGCAGAAAGTAGATTAGTGGTTGCCCAGGGAAAGAGGGAAGAAGGAATATATGTTGAGGATATATTTTATATCCCTAAGATACAGAGGTTTTTTGTTGAGGTGATGGAAATGTTTTGGAGTTAGATAGTGGGGATCATGAATATATTAAACACATCATGAACATGCTAAAACCATTGAATTGTACTTTCAAATGGTAAAGTGTATGATATGTGAAATATAGCTCAATAATGTTTTTCAAGATTTTACTTTTTAAGTAATCTCTACACCCAACATGGGGCTCAAACTCACAACTCTGAGAACAAGAGTCACATGCTCCACTGGCTGAGTCAGCCAGGCACCCCATCAATAATATTTTTTAAACCTACAGTATGTGAGGATCTGATCACCTTCACTTGTATAGCTAAAATGTATAGAGCACCTATTATCTGCAGAGCACATTTGTAAATGTTTTACTTCATTAATTTATTTAATCCTCAATACAACCCAATGAAGCATCTTTAAAGATAAACTGAGACACCAAGGGAGTTCGGTAATTTGTACAAATTCCTATAGTTAATTAAGTGATAGAGCTGGACTTATAAAACCAGGAAGTCTAGCTTCAAAGCTCAGGCCACACGCTAATTACCAGGACCAATGACCATTAAAAGTTGTGATATATACTTCCAGATAATTTTTCTTGAGGGAGTGGAGGCACACACATGCATATGTGAGGGTGCAGATGGGTAAAAACTACACAAATGGAACTATACTAGAGGTCAGCAAACTATAGCTGATGGTCTCACTGTCCGTTTATATATATCGCCCATATATATATATATATAATATATATAACATAATATATATATAATATTATATATATATAATATGAATGGAAAATGGGATTTACATTTTTACATTTTGGAGAAAGAAGGGAATAAAAAAAGAAGGGTGGCATTTCATGACACATAAAATTCAAATTTCAATGTTCATCAGTGAAGTTTTTTGGGGACGGTCATCTTCATTTATCTAAGTAAGACTGTGGCTGCTTCTACACTGTCAAGGCAGAGTTGAGTAGTAGCAATAGAGATAGTGTGACCTTGTAAAGCATTGAATATTTCTATCAGGCCCTTTACGGAAAGACTTTGCAGACTCTTGTATTATACCATACATGATACTTTAAAACTTTCTTGGTCACTGAACATATCATTTTCAACCTTTCAGATTTCCTTAATTTATTTAAATAGCTATAAAATAAATATGCACCTAAAATTATCATTTATTGATGAAAATGTTATATGCTTCACCAAATTGCTCTCAAAATAGTTGGATTAATTTATTTCCCCCACTAACAGAATGTGAAAATGACCTCCATTTTGGTGGCCTGGGTACCTGAATTTCAAGAAGTTTCATACCTGTCTCACCTGAATACAAGATCTTCCCTCAACTTCTCAGAAATCACCCAGCATTGATGCTTAGTTCTGAGCTAAGCCACTCTTTTGGGCTACCTGGTCCAGTCAATTTTGTATAGATTTATATAGAGGGCCCCAATTTGCATTCTTTTCAGTTTTCCTATCTTTTTAGCTTGGAGCTATCACATGGAAACTTTTGTTCTTTTTAAGTAGTTAGAAAAGTGGAAGTGTAGCCACTTCCTTTACGTGTCCTCCTGCACTGGCTACTTTTGTGGGCCATCAGGTCCCTCCCATTCCATGCTGAGACTTGGGAACTGCCTTCAGTAGAACAAAGCCACCTTGCCTAGTGTCATGTCTCCTTTTCAGAGACAAACACATCCAATAACTGGTCAATGCAGATATATTGAAGCCCACTCATTTGAACTTAAGGGAATACAATTAAAAAGTATCACCCCAACTCCAGAGATCTTTACACAATCCACTAAGTCCCATTGAATTTAATCACAGTGAGACTTCTCTTGCCCAACTCTCTCATCACACAGATGTCTTCCTGAGAACACCACTGCACAAATTGTCTCCAATCAAATCTGCATCTAAGAGTCTGTTTCTCAGAGAAACTGACCTAAAACACTCCTCTCTAACTCTTCCCAAAGGAAGACAGATGTGATATTTGATATGACTCCTGAGTTTAGGAGAAGAAAGTGAGTACATAAAGTTCAGCCCCTCCCACTGTCTCATTTTCTGGGCCAAAATCCATGCAGACTGCTGCGTGCCCTTCCCGCTACTGTCCTTTGCAGGGCAAGCACCCTGCTTCATGCCTCAAACTATGCTTCTCAAGGCAATTTTGAGCAGCCACCAGTCTCTTCTTAGAGTAATGAGGCTTCAAACTATGTGACAAGGAAGAGGTAGGTCTAAGGGAATCTTCTCTGAAGTCTATTTTTCCTAGGATTCTATCTCCCAGAATCTAAATGTTGATGAGGATACTAGAAGTCCAATTGTAGAAGTAAACCTAATCGAGGATCTCCATTTTGTCAATGATTATGTAAATGATGTGGTCTTTATCTGCTTTATTCCTTTGTCTTTGTTTTCAAAACTATGGGACAGATATGAATTGTGAGTATTATCCTAAACCACAATGAAAAGAATAACACTATATACTTCCAATAGGTAAATCTTCATTCCTCATTAGTAACTATTAACAGTCTTAATTAATCATCTAATTTATCTATATTTACAGAGAGATGCTACCCCGGCAACTCCTTAGACTTGGGGAAGGTCTTAGTTCAAATCTAGGTTGGGGATTTTAGACTTAAAAAGCAGTTTTCAAATAGGAAAACTCAGTCTTGTTTCCTTATTGTTAATGGATCTAGAAACTACCAGTCAGATTTGGTTTAAGAATTAAAAGTAATAATATAAACAAAGTGCCTCTGGCAAGACCTTATGAACTAGGTATCCAATAAATGTTTATTCACATTATCTTACTGAATATTAATTCAGTAAGTATTAAGAACTATTACATTATTATACCTAAATGGGTGTACTGTAGGTTTTTCAGATAAAAACCAAAAATCCTCTCTCCTTCACTTCCCAAAGGTAGGATGGCTTTTGATCCCAAGGAGAGTGTTTCAAGTCAAAATTCTGAACAATTAGTAGGTGAATAAAGCTCATACCAAAAATAAGGAGTGCAAAAGTAGGTAACAGATGACAGAGAATTAGAAACAGAGAACAACAGGCAATCGTGTCCCCTTTCCCCTTTATGTTATGGAATGCACAGAAAGGATGCATATAGACTGAATGTTTGTGACCCTCCTGAAGTTCACATGTTAAATCCTAACCCCAAAGTGATGGTATGGGGAGGCAAGATATTTTTAGGGAAGTGATTATGTCATGAAGGCAGAGCCTTCTGTAATGGGATTAGTGCCCTTATAAATGAGATCCCAGAGAATTCCCTTGTCTCTTCTACCGTGTGAGGACACATTGAGAAGACAGTGTCTATGAACCAGGATATAGGCCCACCAGACAATGCATGTGTTGGCTCCTTGATCTCAGACTTACCAGCATCCAGAACTGTGAGAAGTAAATGTATGCTGTTTGAGCCACCCAGTATGTGGCATTATGTTACAGCAGCCCAGACTTACTGGGATTCTATGCCTGCGAAGAGCATCGTTAGCTTTGGTCACACAGTACCCCAGAAATGAGATAGGGAAGAATCTCCACAGACCGGCTGTCCATGATGGCAGTTACCAGACTGGGACTTAATCAGATCTAGCCCCAGGCATCAAATAACTTAAGAGCTGCCTTCGTTCTGTTAGCATGTGGCAAAGAAAGAATGAGATGATTAGCCTGACCATATTCTCTTCTCCTAGAGAGACAGAATCAAGTCCCCTGATACTTTTTTAGAAAAGCAGCTTGAGGGGCACCTGGGTGGCTCAGTTGGTTGAGCATCTGACTCTTGATTTTAGTTTAGATCATGATTCCAGGGTTGTGGGATCAGATTGAGCTCTGCATGGGACTTCATGCTCAGTGCAGGGCCTGCTTAAAATTTTCTCCCTCTCTCTTTCTCTCTCCCTCTGTTCCTCCCTCCTTCCCTCTTTCAGGGCACCTGGGTGGCTCAGTCGGTTAAGTGTCTGACTTCGGCTCAGGTCATGATCTCAACAGTCACGAGTTCAAGCTGCACATCGGGCTCTGTGCTGACAGCTCAGAGCCTGGAGCCTAATTCAGATTTTGTGTTTCCCTCTCTCTCTGCCCCTTCCCTGCTAGTGCTGTCTCTCTCTCTCAAAAGTAAATAAATATTAAAAATTTTTTAAAAAATATTCTCTCTCTTCCTCTGCCCCCTTCCTCACTTGCACATGCTCTCTTTTTCTCTAAAATAAAAAAAAAGAAAACCCAGGGACTTAATAAGAAGCTAAACTGTGTGCTTAAGCAATAACCAACACTCAAAACTCACCAGAGAACCAGTTAACCAAGATAAGAATGTTCACTTATGTAAGGCTTAATGCAACTTGATGGTACGCATATATTACTCTGGGAAGTTCTCTGCTGTGAACCCGCATTCAGATGAAAGATCTTGCACACTAAGAATAGTAAAACTAGAAAAACTAAGAAAAGAGTGAGTTTCTTTAAACGTCTGGACAGTCCAGGAAAAGAACCTGGGACTGGAGGTAGAGGTGGATGGCTTTGGGATGTAAGTAAACTCCATGGATGCAATCAATGACTTGCTTTGTATTTTTTGCCTCTAATACTTGTGAGTTCTGTGAACTCAGAACTATTAATACTGTTAATATGAGTCATCTAGTCTAAAAACCAAGACAAACTTCACACACCTCCTTAAGAACTAGTGAATTCCAGAGAGGAGCTGAATGCTCCTTACCAATTTTATTGAAATCTGTTGAATATAAACTTTATAGTAGTCTTCTTAAGTCCTTTGTTATTTAAAACAGGGAGAGAGAAAGAAAGGGAGAAGGAAGAGAAGAAGATAAAGGAAGGAAGGGTAGGGGTGGGTTGGAAAGACAAGGGAAATGTATTCCTTTAAAATATGTTCCCTAACTCTTTTCAAAAGACTATGATTGTATTCCATGTGTTATATTCCAGAAAGCAGTTTGTTTTACAAATCATAAGACCTGACAAAAAGGACAGACACAGACGGAAAAGTTACCAAAGCACACTCTTTCTGAATTCTATTAGGCATTCTACACGGTATGGAGCACAGAGACAGAGGAGATTTAAAGAATGTGCTCACTTCTTTGTAAACATAAGGCACGAGAGATTCCAGTTCAAAGGAACAGATCACTAGTTTAAGAAATGGGAGAAAGTTCTGAGACCTCTCTCAGTCCAGTCCTACCAGTTCCTCAGGAATGGAGAAATTTCTGCAAAGTAGTTAGCTCCATAAACACATTGGCAAAGCTTAGTGTTACACAGGAGAGAAAAATATTGCAAAGTATTTAAAAAACCATCCTCCATATTTTTCTGCTTTTTCCCTTACATTCCCTTCTATTTTGTAGAAAGGAGGAAAGTCTCCAGCTCACCTGTTTCAAACCCCACACTTGGCACTAAGTCCACGGTTCCATGAAAGGCTCCGGCCCACGCTGAGGTAGCAGTGGTGACTGTAGTCGGATCTGTCTTTGTGATGTCACACTGGGGAGCAGGAATCCTGGCCGTGCGCACTGATGGCATCAGCAGGGGCCCATAGGATGGATCCAGGGCAGAGCCAGCAGAAGGATGGTGGTGGTGGTGATGGTGGCGGTGATGCATGTGGGCATGGGGGTGGTGCCGCATGTACATGTCATGCATGTGGCTGTAGGATGGGCTCACCTGAGATGCCAAAGGATAGTGCCAGGGCTCGGATGCAGGTGGGGGAGGGGCTGGGCCAGTCTGATGCAGGCCGTGTCCTGGCCAGGGGCTAGGGTCAGCTGCGGTAAAGGTGCCAGGGGGTGCAGTGACCTGGAATTCAGGATGAACACCCCCCAAGCAGGGTGCAGGTGGGGGCTGGTAAGAGCTTGTCCAAAAGGAAGTCGGGAAACTATTCCGCTGGCTTGAGAGAGCTGAGCTGTCTGAGAAGACAGAAAAATTATTTACATAAGATTCAGTTCTAGGATAGACTTGCCTCTACTTGTCCAATATTTTACAAGCAGGCTAATTAGTATGCACTCTTCTCCCCACACAGAGGTAAATTGATACCAGGTAAGCCTCTGAACTCCCATACCAAGTCAATGCACACGGTTCAAGGTGCTGAATGAGTGCCTCACACCCCTTGTTTGCTTAGCTTCTGCAGTCATGGTCTAGGCTGAGGTTTGCAAGCATGAGACTTAAAAGCTTCATTTCCTATGGGGCAGCTTGCTACCACCAGGTCTGAACACAGGTCACAGGTACATGCATCGCAGGTAAAGAAAGTTTATGCCATATATGTGATTCAGGAGATTGGAAATGATGTTTACCAAACTTCTTATACATGCAAATACAATTTTCATTTGAACTGAACATTTTAATGCTGAAAGTAATAAATGGAAGATGGCACTTTATTATGCTCACCAACACTCATTTTCTTTCAAGATAATAGCTGTTAATATTTAATGACAGTGACCAAATGCCCAATCCTAGTCCAGGGGCTTTTCATGGATAATCTTACTGGAGCCTCACTCCAACCCTATGAGGTAGTTATTGTTATTGTCCCCATTTTAGAGATATGGAAATTGAGGCAGGGAAGAAGACCAAGACTTCACATCTAGCAAGTAGGAAATTGGGCTTTGAAGATAGGTAGCCTGCCTCAGTGGCTGGCACTCTTCATAACTATGCCACAAGAGGGTATGATTGCAACACGAATATCTAGAATCTGGTCATCATTCTGTGGAGATTATAAGTAGAGGAGATTCAAGCATGGATAATAGATTTGAGGAGGTGTTTGGGGGGAGAGGGAATATAAATAAAAGCACTTAGAGATAAAGAGGGGAAACCCTCCCCAACTGTTGCCTTCAGTTAAATTTCTCCACTCAATCATCCTAACTTATTTATAGATGACCTATTATATACCAAGCATAGAGAGATCAGGGATGCCCAGAGAGATATCACTCTTAATCACAGTCTAGCAGGGGACACATAAACAAATAAACATGTGCAGTCTGACCTGGTAGGGACTCTCATAAAGGAAGGCAACAGAGAGAGGGCACAGAAGCAGCCTAAGAAAAGATCAGTTGGAAAGGTGGGTAGGGCTAGCTTTGTGAAGAGGTAGGGAAGGGTGGTTTAGGCAAAAACATACATGATAAAAAGGCCAAAAATTAGACACTCATACACACACACACACACACACACACACACACACACACACAGTAACATGAGGAAAGAATTCTGTGGGTAGAAGGTGGCAAAAAAATTAGACTAAAAAGTCAGACTGGGTCCAAGAAAGACCCAGATGGGTATGACCTTGCGAGCCATGTAACGAATGTGGATGCTATCATGAGAAGGTGCCAGTAAGCTTTGAAGGGTTTTAATCTAGGGAATGATATAGTCAGATCTGTGACTGGAAAGATCCATCCCTCCAGCCATAGTCTGCTCTGTACTGTGTGGCGTAAAAGAGCAGGCACCAGACTGGGAGTCTAGAGAGCTCAGCCAGAGAGCTAGCACCTAGGAATTACTTTATCTGATTTTATGACCTCACAGGGATCTGTTGATCTCTCTGTGGCTCAGTTTCTTCCATATGAGGTATGTGAATGAAAATTCCAAATATCTTCTCGCTCTATACTTCTATCATTCTGTGAAGTGGCCTATGATGTCTATCTATAGATGAAGATAAGGTTGCCTAGCACATTAGTTATGCATGTGGAACACTATTTTCATACAGGGTTCTACACAAAAGAGCCTAGCTAGATTTTTTCATTAAATGAAGAATATCCTAAGAGTACTCTGAAATAAAAGTATTCACAAGTCTGACATCCATGTTCTCACTTCATAAATGTCCAGGACATAGTTTTCTTACCTCAGAAGAAAGATTATGTAACTTGAACCAACCACAGTATGCGTGATTTGACTAACATACCTAGGATATCAACATGATGTTCACATGTTTCGTTTCTCTAAGTCCCCTAAAGGCTGTGCCACTAGCACTGCAAACGTGGGCTCTCTCCCCCTCAGCCCTACAGCAGATCTACCATCATTCACCCTGTCCATTCTATGGACAGACAGCTATTCGTTGTCTCACATTCAAGTCTGTCTCCGCAGAATCTCCAAGGATCTCAAAACCCTTGGGGAAATAAAACAAATAATCATATTCTCCTAAAGGGAGAGGATGGAAGCACGTATTGTTCTTCAAGTCTTCAAACAGTCCAGACAAACTTTTAATTGAATGGCTTTGTTTTGCCACGATCACATCTATCAGAAAATAGCACTTAAAGTCAAACTTCCTGGCATGAGGGCAAATATATTTTATTTCAGAGCTGTCTTCCTTTGACATATGAAGAGTGGGTGCTAATGACCAACAAAGAAAGTTGTGAAAGCTGTGAGAAGAAAATTCAATTTGCCTTAAATGATGGCCATTTGTAGAATATTCTGTCAACACCCACAGTGCTAGCTGTCAATGTTTAAAATTAAAACCCACACAAAAAGTTTATAGAGCCTCCTTATATTATACAGCACAGCTCTGCCAGCTCCAGGATGGCACTTTTCTGCCACTTTGCTGTCACAGACTCAATCTTTGGCACCAAACCCTTCATTCTGGTCATAACTTTCATCTTCTGGTGGGGCCACAAACCCATCATGAAAATTGCGAAACCCAACCCAGAAGTGTGTGACAGAGATAGCAAGTTCCCCTAATGAAAATCCCCCATTAAAATATCAAAACTATGCCATTTTCCTGGATGCTTTTCTTTTATTTCCTTTCATTTATATATATTTGTACCCAATTTCATTTTATAGATGTTTAAGCATTTTGGATATGCACATACAATGTGGATGATGAACAAATTCCTTACCCAAAATACTACCCTATTTATGAATTATTGTATTATAATTAGTGAGCACATTATCAATGAAAGTGGAAATCTATTTTTAAAAGTGTGCTCCAAATGTGCTGAACAAAGCTTTAAAATGCCTCAGGGAAAAATAAAATTAGAATCAACTTATTATTTTCCCAGTCCTGTTATGTCTCCTGAGATTAATATAAAGTTTGCAGAGATCTATGTAGCCTTTTTCAAAAACAGTGTTGCATTTTTCAAGTAAATGAAACAATACTGAAGAGAAAATATGTTTATGGAGAAGTCTACACTTCAAAACCACTATTTGGTATCTTGTTAAGAAATAATCTTAATACAAAGAAACAGATGATATGCTTTGTTTCATGCCTGGGAATCAATATGCTTTTTTCATATGTATGTAAATTTTTTTCATTACATGACTTTTTGCCTATGAGTACTTAATCACAGACACATTTGTTTGATGAAAAAGCATTATGAAAAAACTGTGCACAAACTATTCCCATGCCATATTACTTTTCAGGTTAGTAGAGGCAATTTAGAAGCGTCAGATGTTAACACTCCATGGTGACCTTGGGCTTAATGGTACTAATATTTGGATGATGTTAATACTGACATCCTGGCACATACAAAATAATCTGAATACACTTTGGTCCAATTTACATTTGGAATTTAAAAATATTATGTGTGCGCGTGCACACACACACACACCTTATTTTTAAATGATAAAAATGACAAAATTGATATGCTGTCTAATACAACCCATCCAAGGCTACCCAGTAATCTCACTGTGTGAATTATACAGAAATATAGCTTAAAGACAAGAAGATTAACATGGAACATCAAGTTGTTCTTTCAATTTCATGATAGCCGGGATATCTTTTGTTTTAACTCTAAATATTTCTGGAAAAAAAATCTAAGGGCAAACAACTTAAGCCAGAGAAAATTCAACATTCAATTTCAAAATTTAACATTTTATTACTTAGTTTTGAAAAATAAAAACAATATTAAAAGGAAAATGGGACAATAAAATGTTGTAAAACCTCTATCTTATCTTAAAAATCTCCAGAAAACACATTCTTAGAATAGTGATTCAAGACATCAATGTTAAAAGATAACATTTACCTTTTTATTAACTTCAGTGAAAAAAAATGCAACTCAATTCTTAACCCAAAGGGTCCTTGCTGTGATTTAATTCCCATCCTTTTATTCTGTTTTCCATGAAAACAAAGTGTTGGGTCAGAGGTGAAAGGCTACGTGTTCCAATATTTTCTGTCACTCAGGAATTAGGCATTACCATTATGTCCAAAGATGGTCCTCTAGTTACTCTGTTCTAGTGTTGTTCAAAATGGGCATTGTAACTCTACAATGAGAGTTTCAAGGAGGCAGGATGAAGTAAGTCAGACCACACTTTCATTCCAAGTGTTTGTCCTAAACTTGCCATCAGCGATAACCTCTAGTGCCTTCTGGAGGTGGAGCCCAGCTGTCTTCCCCAGTCTCACGAGCTTAAGAGACCTACCCTCTTTCCATTGCTCCTCTTTTGTTATTTTAGGCTAGTGCTCATTTTGAGAGGTCTTTCCTATGGGAATGAGTTGCTCTAAGTAGATGCTATGTAAATCAATCAGCACTAAATATTTACTTTGCAACAACAGAACAACAAAATATCAAATTCTCACCATTCAGCATGGTTTTTAAGTTAATGATATATTTTGCTAAGCCTCAACTACTATTTGCCTTTCCTACACACACACATACACACACACACACACACACACACACACACACACTTTCTGTAGTAACACTTTGGGCACTGAGACCGATGCATAGACATATTTGAAGCCAATGTTTCTATTTAGATGGGGATAAGAGGGCCATTAGATTCATTAGGTTTTCTCAACTGAGAAGCCCTATTGAATCCCAGTAAAATGTATACTGGGATATGTTGTGTCAAACAGAGTACAAATATTTCCTATCAATTGTTTGCCTAAAAACTGCAAAACATCTAAAGAAGACCTCCCTAACTCCATCAAGACACACACTCAAAGTATGACCATTATTCCATTATTAGCTGACATTCTATCCTTGTCCAAAGATTTACTGTGGAAATATATTCTGCAACCAAACATAACTCAGTTTTAAATTCCTTTGTAGCACTATACCACTTGTGTAGCACTGTAAAAACTTCATGCCATAAATTAGACTCTTTAATTTAATACAGCTGGCTAGCAGCTCCTGCATAAAGTATCACTGCAATGGCCATCAACATTGTCAATAGTGCTGAGTAGCTACTTTGTCCAAGACATTGTGTTTTTGCCAGAAATTCAAACAATGTTTCTGGATAAAAACCCAAGGCTGGTTTTCTATATGCCAAGTGAGTGGACACTTACTTAAGGAAGAGAGATAAGACATCATTGTTTAGCACCTTGCATAAAGCCATGTGCCACAAGTCATTCATATGCATTATCAGAGAATCCTTACAATAACCCAAGGAAATGCATATCAATCAAAACATATTATAATTTAAATTGAGCTGAGAACAATTTTAAGTAATTAATCCAAGATCATGTTGCCATCAGACATTGTAAGGCCCACACTGGAAACCCAAAACAAACAGAATCCAGTGACTGCATTATCCAAAACTGTGTTACTTTGGCAATTAACACAAAATTACCAGTAATTCTTTTCACTGCACATGGGAATCTCAATTTAATATACCTCTCTTAAAGATATTATTTTCTAAATCTTTAATTATATTTTTGGGGATCTCCTTTAAATCACATCCAAGTTATGAACCTTTATTAAAAATTGATTAATTCACAAGTAGAAACAACTATGGAAAAGTTCTAACACAAATGGAAAGTAAAAAATAGACTTGAGATCACAGAACCTTACAGAGACAAGATTTTAACAATCCTTTCATTCAGTCCCCTTATTTTATACATAAGGAGATTATAACCAAAGATTTCTTAATGCTAATAAATTCTACATCGACAACTTCTTTTATTTTCTAATCTGTGATAAATGATATGAACTTGATTCATCTAACTCAGTCATAATCATTCAATTCATATTTATTCTTTATTTTCCAGATAGAAATGCATTACCTTGAGGGGAAATGAGGTGAGAAAACTCGATATGATGTATGTAGTCTTAGTGGAAGAGGGAGAGTTGGAACTTGAAGTGTCTGCTGCATTTGCCTGCACTACCCTGACGCACAAAGCTCACAGACAACACCCTAAAAATTCTAGTCTCTGCCTATCACTCTGCTTCTCATTCCACTCATGGCAGCACTGCTGCTTCTCACTGGACACTCTAAGCTCAGTCCTTCCACAGGGCCTTTGTACTGGCTGTTCCCACTGCCTCAAATAACTTCCCCCTAGATATTCATATGATGAACAACACTCTTATTTCCTTCAGGTCTGTACTCACATGTAACAGCTTCAGAAAGAGCATCTATTATCGCCCTAAATAAAACCACACCTAGCACTTCATTATATACTTAGTACCTTTCTCTTCCACTAAAATAAGCTCCATGAACATAGAGGTTTAGGCTCTCCTGTTCACTGATATATTCCCATGACCTAGAACATACTAGGACCTTTAACATTTGCTGTGTATGTCAAGGAATGAAACAGGAGGCAGGTTTGAGACCAAATATAAAATAATCCCAAGAAAATTGTAATAATAGTTGCTAAAACATTACCATTGTCTATCCTTTCTATATAGAAATTTGTTATCAGCCCAAAGATTTCTATTCAGTCACACAGAAAATGGGGAAAACACTGGACTACAGAGTTTTTGCATATATACAACACCTCACTTAAAACTATCCTGTTTAGAATACTTACTATAGACAATCACTCACGTCTAAAGTTTGGGGTTCCTGTTTCTACATTCCAGATTAAATGATTACTAGGCTGTGTATACCACTATGTTTGAAAAGAAAAAAAAAAAAAAGTAGGCATTGTATTTAATACTTTCCAGTGACAGATTATCCTGACAAGATTTATTATTGATATAAAAACTATTTATTAAAACCAGCCAATTTACTGAAGTTTTCCTGTTTTTACCTTCCACACATTTTACAAGTATTTACCGCATGGTACCAAACAGAATATTGGTTGATTCCACAAAGATCTTAGGCCTCATAGAAGGACTAAGTTCTCAGTTTTGTGGGAAATCTGTAACATTTACTAATCAAATAAAGCAATTATGTTTTCCAAATCATTTCTATCAAGGTCTCCATTATTTGGAGGTGCATTCTACCTTCCTCTCTACAGTCACTACCATCTTAGTGTTGTTCATATAAACTAAGTAGAAGAAAGGAGGAAGGAAGGAAGGCAAGCTGGCAGAGAAGTCAGGCCCAGTAATTTCATACGGCCACGACCTCTCCTACAGTGGAGTGGAACCGTTCCTCTGATGCTGAAAGGCAATGACCATGTAGCACCTCTTGCGTGCCCTCCACCACAGGTGGCCAGCCTTTCCTCACCATAGGATCACTTGGGACACTTGTTAAGATGTGATTCCCAGAGCCTCCCTCTGGAGTCTCTGATTTAATAAGTCTGAGTTAGGAGCCTGCAATCTTTGTTTTTAACAGCACTAGATTAAGGATTTTCAAACTTGAGCCTGTATCGGAATCACCCTAGGGCTGCTTAAAACACAATTTGTTCTGTCCCTGAGCTTTAGAGTCAGTAGGTCTGGGGTGCGGCCCAAGAATCTGCAATTCTAACAAGCTCCCATGTGACGCTCATTCATGTTCCTGGTATAGGAATCCACACTTTGAGAATGATTTTCCTAGAGGCTTCTTATAACCAGGTGAGTTCAAAAGAAACATCTATAACACATTTCTCTACAACTATCATTAAAATGATGTGTTATTTTCCCTACACATCTAATTGGCCCAATTAGATGTCACCCAATGATCTTCTGTGAGCCAGTAATCAGATTCAAACACACCTCTGTGACCTCTGTAGAGAAGGAAATAGAGAAGAGGATGCCCAAAGTACTGCTTTCCCTTACCAAGGTAAAAACAAGTCTAAACCATGCAGACAAAGGCAATAACGTCTGGGCTGTAAACTGAAAGAGTTCATACCACAACAAAGCAGGACAGAGAAATCTATCAGGAGAACACTGAAGGCTTTCAAAGTTTGTACTTCTGGGTCAGACTCAGATTTCTGCTATGTCACCACGTAGCACCTAGTGGAATGAGCAAGAGCTAATTTTTAAAAGCTGATCCAGGCACGCCTATTATTTAGAGATCCAAATTGGGCCACTGGGGCTTAAGGAATGGTGCTTCACAGCTCTGTCCTGCCACTATAAACTCAGGCCAGTTGCATCACTACTTTCCATGAGGAATTTAAGGGGTGTGACTGCATCCTTTCCGACCCTGCATTCCACATGTGACAAAACTGATCCAGTTGTTTGTCTGAAAGAAATTCCTTGCTGTCCTTAAAAATTAAAAGGCAAGTGGATATCCGTCCTCCAGGGGCAAGTCTCCAGCTGGAGCCTGGTACAGGCAGTTGCGAAACAGAGACAGTGCCCTGGAGAGCATCTGCTTTTGAATTCTTACCTCGCCATAGGGGGGTTAGCCCCATCTTGCTTTTTGAAATGGCAGATTCTGGATGGAGGGTGCTGGCTTGGCCCAAAGCTCTTGAGAAGTGTTCATCCACTACTGACCCAATGTCTCCCTGGAAATAAGTGAAAAGGACACAGCGAGAGTTAAGGTACTCCATCTCGGCAGGCTGGTCTTTCTCCTCCTCCTCCTCCTCCTCCTCCTCATCCTCCTCCTCCTCTTGTTTGCTGGGAAGGGTGACTTCCAGAGAGTCCTGCATCTTGCTGTATACCGCTAACTTCTTCTGGGATGGAATAAACAAAACACGGTATCAAAGACAGTTTGTAAAAAAGCATTAACTACTTAACTTTTCACTTAAAAAAGTCTAAATATTAACATATGTTTGCAAACTGATTCTTCTTTGTCTGCTTTACTCCATTCTTTCCCCTCCCCAAACCAGTGTTCTCCTTCCCACCCTAAAAAAAAGTCACTTATCATTATCAGACAGTACGTTTTCAGAGTGTAAAGGACAGGTTTTGTTTTGTTTTGTTGCTAATCTAAACATATGAAAAGGAGAATGACTTTTAAAAAGTGACAGATTCCTTCCAGTTTCTGATCCATGTTTTTATTTTAAAGTTTTAATGCACATAAACATTATAGTTTGGGAAAGAGAGGAACGGGAGGGGGTGTCTGGGGGAGGAATGGAGAAGAAGAGAGCTTTCCATAAATGAAATAAACTAAAATAAAAACAGGAATGTAGCATCTTATAAAAGGATTTGGCAGATGTGCCGAACTCCTTTCTCAAAAATCAAACTAAAATGACAAAATAAGTCTGTGTGAAGATCCATTTGCATGGAACATATTTTGCAGATGTCCCACTTGCCACCATTATCATGGAGGGGGAAAAAAAGATACTATTATGGCTTACTGAAAATAATACAAGATGCTACTAATGGCTGGCGTGGCTTTCAAATAAAAATGAGAAAGTTTTGATAATTTTAGAATATTTTTAAAACATATGATCGTAGCTATAATAATAGTTAATATATATTATGCCAGGCACTCTTATAAAACTTTGAATTTATTGCATCACTTAATTTTTATAATTCTACAGCATGATTATTACCACTATCCATATTTTAAAGATGAAGAAACAAAGGCACAGAGAAGTGAAGTAACTTTCTGAAAGTCACAGAGCATGAGAATGGTAGAGCCTTAATGCATAACAAAAACATGCAGGTGTATTTATGCATGCTGGAGAAAGGCAGGGGAGGGGTATTTGGTGTGGGGGAAAAAAATCACTGACATGATATGTTATTGTTTTCTGATTAGTTAAGTTTTGTATTTGTTAGCCCTGCTTTTCAGTATTTCCAAATGTTTTTCATTGAGCACATCTTATTTTTATAAGAGCAACTTCATTTCGAATTAAACATAAGAAAATACTGCTAAAGATTATAAAATTTATTATCCTAATTATTTGTATACCTGTAAAACCTGATTCTTTGTTATACCATTTTTATTTAAAAAAAAAAGAGGTATGCTGGAAAATAAATGTGAGTAGAAAAAAATAAATCATTCTAGAATACTCAAAAAGCACATAGTTTTGCAAATGTTATCAAAACACATAACCCAGAATCATGTTTCTAATGTAATTACGAGCTTCAAAAATCTATAGCCCCAAATTATAAATGCATCCTTCAATAAACTGAACCTTTTCCCCTGGCAATGAATATGCTGTTCTGTGTGAAATGGGCCTTGAAATGTTCAGGTATATTAGGAGCTATTGGTTATTATTTAGGAGCTGTTATTTATAAATATATGTATTACTTTTTGTTTAAAATCTGTGTCAATATCGTTATCGCTGGTTGATGAATAAATAATTCATTCCTGTGAGTGAATATGCCTTGCTGATGAATGGACGATTGTAATGACTGTGTGGTGATATTTCTTCCAATCTGTTTTGCACAGGTTTGAACACGTTTACATTTAACTTCAATAGTAAAAATGCCACACTAACAAAGGTTATGTATAAAATAAGGGAACTGAACTAAACGACCTCAAAAGTTAGTCCTGACTTTAAATTCCATTATAAAATAAACAAATATTATAATTTATTAGTCAAATCACAGTACTATTTCTCTGTGTGCATGTGTATTTATCTGAATAGTTATACCATTAAAGCATATTCACACACTATCTGCTGAGTACTCCAGCATATTAAGAAGCACTGTTTTTATATAGGAAAGGAGTTAAAACTGATCTAGAGAGTGACTTCACTGTCCACTGGTGTTCGTTACTAACTATGGAACTGATTTGTTTTCCTGTCAATGTCCAGTTCAGCATCAGTATGTGGGAGTAAGATTTTGCATCTAATTGCTTCATTTGTTTAAATTTACATTTATTCTTGGGGCGCCTGGGTGGCTCAGTCGGTTAAGTGGCCAACTTCGGCTCAGGTCATGATCTCAAAGTTCATGAGTTCGAGCCTTGTGTGCTGTACTGACAGCTCAGAGCCTGGAGCCTGCTTCAGATTCTGTGTCTTCCTCTCTCTCTGACCCTTGCCTGCTCACACTCTGTCTCTCACTGTCTCAAATAAACATTAAAAAAAATTTTTTAGGGGTGCCTGGGTGGTTCAGTTGGTTAAACGTCTGACTTCAACTAGGTCATGGTCTCATGGTTCGTGGATTCGAGCCCTGCTTCAGGCTCTGTGCTGACAGCTCAGAAGCTTAGAGCCTGGGGCCTGCTTTGGATTCTGTGTCTCCCTCTCTCTCTGCCCTTCCCCACTCATGCTCCATCTCTCTCTCTCTAAAATATAAATAAACATTAAAAATTTTTTTGAAATAAATAAATTTACATTTATTCTTTAAGTGAAAGAGCCCTGGGCTGTGCTAATGATCCAAAGAAAGGCAGTGTCTTATTCTATTCCAATGAGCAAATATTTCTTAGAGGATAAAAAATTAGTCTTATATATATGTAAAAGATTGTCAAATGCAAATCCTGAGAGAAAGGTAGCATATTATTATGACCAATAATAGCAATAATATCTTAATTTATTAATTGATGGCAGTGGAATTTAACCTATAGATTTTCAGTTTATTTAAGACTATCTAATTTTCTGAATGCTATATAATCTCATGTTATTCTTTCTTGGCCAATTGTTGAATGGTTGTATACAAGGTGAGTTAATTTGAAATTCACCCATGAAAAATTTAATATGAAATGGGAAAAAGTGAACAAAATCTGCCATTGGACCAAAATGCCTTTCATTAGCCATTTTCTAAAAATCATTCTTTTGTTAATGGATGCATTCAGTCCCTATATCATTAATATTTCATACATATGTAATATATGTCTGTATTTACACATATGCATTTACATAAATACACACTGATACATTATTCCTCTTGATAGACAAACACCTGTGATTTTGTAAAAATAATATGTAGAGACTCTATTAAATGCAATTTTTTGGAATGAATTTAAAATACATTTTTTATTTTTCTCTCCCAGCTCTTTAAGGCAGGTTTTCTATTAAGTAAATACATTTGTATGGAGACTATAAAAAAAATAAGTAAAATGGAAAGAAAGCCTATGATACACCTCCCAATAGGTGTATCATAGGCAGGACATAAAACAAGTCTATCATTCTCACTTTTCAGATAAAGTTGAGTCAATTTTCACAAATATAGTGAACCAACTTAAAGATTTACATTTACCACACAGACACAGACACTCTCTCTCTCTCTCTCAGCTTCACCCATCAATACTACTAAAGTAAGAATTCTAAAGTATCCAAATGGCCTGAAAAACTTCCTAAAATGCTAACACTAAATTTGCATACTTTTTAAATTGTTATTGCTGAATGGTATAAACAGAAAAGGCTACATGTCATAAATGTATAGTTTATAACCTTCATAAACTGAGTACACCAAGGAAACTAAGAACAGCTCAAGGACTAGAACATCATCGGGACCCAGAAGGCATTTACTTCCTTCAAGCCACTACCTCCTCAACAGCAACTTCTATCCAGACTTCTATCAGTGTAGAGTAGCCATAACTGTCTTTTGTACTTCATATAAAAGGAATCATACAGCATGTACCCTTTTGTCTCTGGCTTCTTTCACCCCACATCATGTTCATGAGATTCATGCATATTGTTGCATGTAGTAGTTGTAGTCATTCAGCCCTAGCAGATAAGGCTGATTTTAACCAATTTACACATCCAATGCTCCTTTATGGTAGTTCCTGTTGTTCCATATCCCTGTCACTTGGTATTGTATATCTTTTTTTTGTTTTTGTTTTTCAGTTTTGCTCTCCTGATAGATACCCCAATTTTCTTTAAATTTTCTTTTCATTGAGGTGAAATTCACATAAAGTTAACCTTTGAAAAATTTATGTTTTTGGTTTATTATTTTTTAGTGTATTATGTTTTAGTTTTTTATTTATTTTATTATTTTAACCTTTAAAATATTAATTTTTGAGAGACAGAGACAGAGCATGAGCAGGGGAGGGGCAGAGAGAGGGAGACACAGGATCCAAAGCAGGCTCCAGGCTCTGAGCTGTCAGCACAGAGCCCGATGCGGGACTCAGACTCACAAACTGGACCACGACCTGAGTTGAAGTCAGACGCTTAACCGACTGAGCCACCCAGGCACCCCTAAAATTAACCTTTTAAAAGTGAATGATTCTGGGGCATTGGGAATTTCGTGCAGTCACCATCTCTATCTAGTACAAAACATTTGGTCACCTCAATAGGATATTCTGTACCTATTAACTCCCTATTCTCTGACTCCTCTCCATCAGTCCATGATAGCCACCAATGTGCATTCTGTCTCTATGAGTTTATCTACTCCGGACATTTCATATAAGTGAAATCATTCATATGTCACTTTTTTTCCTTCTAGCTTTTTTCTCTTAGCATAATGTTTTCAAGGTTCATTCACAATGTACCAGTACTTCATTCTTTTTATAGCTGAATAATATTTCATTATATGTATATACCACAATCTGTTTATCCTTGTATCCACGGAAGGACATTTGAGTCATATCCACCTTCTGGCTATTGCAGATAGTGCTGTTATGAATATGAGTATACATGTATTTGGTTACATTCCTCTTTTCAGTTCTTTTAGATAGGTATATATGATAGCTGGGTCATATGATAACATGATGCTTAACTTATTAGAAAACTGCCAAACTGTTTCCACAGCAGCTGACCCATATTAGATTCCTACCAGCAGTGTACTATGGGTCCAATTTGTCTACATCTTTGGCAGAAAAATAACACTCGTTATTTTATGGATTTTTAAAAGAATTATTATTACAGCTATAACCATCCTAGTGGGTATGAAGTGGTACCGCACTGTGGTTTTTATTTACATCTTCCTAATGACTAATGATGTTGAGAAATTTGCATACATTTAAAAAAATATGAAGTGTGAGAACAAAGAAAACAGGAACAGAATTTCAACAGCAATTAACTCATATGCTGACAGTCACACCATCTTAATATTCTTCTCCATAGACTCTTAAGCCTTAGCTACTTTCTGGTATCTGTGCTTTGGTGACTGTAAATCAATTCTTTGCCTATTTTAAATTAAGTAAATTATTCATGTACACTTTTGCCATATTCTGTATTCACTTGGTGTTTGTTTGCTCCTTGGAATGAAACTTGCCTGATGTTTCATTCTTTCTTGAGAATAATATATAACATTCAAAATGTTAAGAATGAATCTGAAATCATCAGAACCTAGATTTCCTAAACTAAGGTCAAAAGGCAATCTAGTTCATATTTTTCTCAAAATGCACAATCACTTCCTAGAAATATTCAAGTCTCAGAAACTTTCAGGCTTTTCTTATGAGACCAAAGAATTGTTAAGGAAAACAAAGACGTCATCAAAAGGGACTTCAACACCTACAAGTTGGTTTATTTAGAGCACATTAACTGGCTCATCTCCATTTCAGAGTAATGCCGCATTTCCCCCAGGCAAAATGACCCTCAGGTTAGGTGAAACAATGGCTAAGTGAACAGCCACAAAGTTAAAACTAACTCACAAAAAGAAGTTAAAGCAACCCTAAGAAGGAGTAGGCCCAGGCAGTGCAAACCATACCCAACCACCTCGCAGTCTGCCATAAGGCACAGCAGGAACAAACTCTCACAGGAATGTGCTGGGAAAGGATTTGTCTGACAAGAGAGACTTCCATGTCAGGAGCCAAATACCACTAACTCCCCAAGGCTTAAGCCTACAAAATGCCAAATGATTACTGTGCATATGTGGAAACTTCTTTTCCTAAAAAAACAAAAGTATTTTAATGAATCATTGGATATTTGGAAACAGCTTTTACTTTTTTTTGTTCTTTTTTCCTTTTTCTTTTCTTTTTCCAATCTCTATTGGCTCTCTTCTCTAAATGCAATGCTTCTTTTATGTTCAAAAACAAGGTTTGAGCCTCTAAGAAAGGGCCACTGGCCTGGAGTAAATGTTTCAAAATGTCTGAAAGTCTCAAAGGGTAAAATGTCATGAAAGCTGCTAATTGCTCCTTGATCATATTTTTCTGAATTAACTTGGCAACAGATTTTTAAAAATATCTCAGAGATCCTTGAAATTTTGGTCCTTAGCTTGTTTGGAAAATGAGGAGGAATCCGGTTAAGGGAGGGTGAGTTAGGATAAAGAAGCTAAGCCACAGACCTTTTATATATACTATTTAACGTACCTCTCTCAAACATTCACACATAAATATTTTGTCCAAATAATTATTCCCAATTTACATATGAAGAAATTGATTTGCTTGGCTAGGATTATCTAACTAGTAAATGGCAGAGATAGGATTAGAACCCATTTCTGTCTGACTACAAAGCATCTGTGCCAAGAACATGGACAGAAGGAAATGGATCTCTATATACTTATTTTAATTGAATAAATAAATGGAAGCCCCAAATCAGCAAGGCATCAAGTGGCATCACACAACTAAGGAGAGTCAAAGTTACTTATAATATTAAAAAAAAATTGAAATGTGGGGGTGCCTACATGGCTCAGTCAGTTAGGCATCAGACTCTTGATATCTGCTGAGGTCTTGATCTCACAGTTTGAGTTCAAGCCCCATGATGAGCTCTGTGCTGACAGTGAGGAGCCTGCTTGGGATTCTCTCTTCCTCTCTCTCTCTGCCCTTCCCTCCCACACACATTCTCTCTTTCTCTCTCTCTCTGGCTCTCTCAAAATAAATAAATAAACTTTAAAAATATGTAAACATATATCAGAGTTATGGCTACTAAATCATGCAGTGCTCTTCAAAATATATGTGCATCTAGATAAAACTGAATTCTATATCTAAAAATGTACTATCTCCTTGGCAAATCAGACACATAAATACAATTGCCTACAATTTTTCTGGAAATCCTACTTTGAACATGTGAGCAGAGCCAATTTTCTGAGACATAGTCACAACTCAAGATTCTGTGTTTCTTTGTTTTGTTTTGTTTTTATTTTTCTTAACAGTAGGGAGGAGCAAACCAAAAATAATATTAACTTGACCAGCTATTTTTGAACATACTTGCTTCTTAATGATTCTGGTCATTATCAAAAATCAAAACCATCCCCTCCAAGGATGAAAATTTTCCAGTTTTAAGGATTTTCAAAAAAAAAATGTGCCACATGCTTAGAGAGAATTTCAAAATTTGCATTCCCAAAATACTTTAAGCAATGATCACATCATAGAGGTATGTGCTCTCTCTCAAACTGACTACTTTGAATGAAACAAGTTTCCAATGTGTGAATTTCTGATATGTTTTTATAAGCCTTTTACTAGACATAGGGTGCGACTTCATTTTAAAAAATTTATCTGTTATTCATTGAATTGTCAGTTAATTCCTGCTTTCTCTCAGTAATTGTGAAAAGACATGGAGCTACTAGCTGAAAGTCATAGTCTATCCCTAAACTCATGCTGCTTATAGTATGTTGTTTACGATTGGAAGGGCAATCGTAAACAAAGAGAACCTCACAGTTTATCCATAAGGCTAATTGTCTAATTTCTCTAAGGAGCTAATGTTTAAAAATTTTTAAATAAGAAAAGTAAGAAGGTAACAGGCAAATTACTAATTGTTTCCTTATGCCAAAAAAGTCAAGAAGGGAAGAGCAAGTAATAGAAGGAGAACCGAAATAGGAATGAGGATTTGACCTAAATGAGTCCATGAGTCTAGGTAAGTCACCAAGCCCTCTGCCCCTCATCTTCCCCTTTTGAAAATGAGGAATTTTGAGACCTGATTTTCTCAGAGGTCTTATCCTACTCTATATCCTAATAAGCAACATGCTGGAGCTCTAGACAAATTCACACTTAATTTTGTTTCTTACGTTGGCTGCCTCTTTTGATTTTGCAGGACACTAGCCAAAAGAAACCCTACAGACCATCGAAGACTAATTCATTTCTAGACACAGGTCATCTAGCCCAATTCCTAGGAATTAGTTTTGGTATCTCCTTTATCTAACTTCATAGTAACAAGAATGGATGCATCCTTCCACACCCCCATTCCCTCCCCCCCCCATTTTCTCTCCCAAGGACAAGTGTTTTGGCATACCAAAACAATATAGTTTTAAGAGGAAAGGACACCTGTTTATTTTAGGTCATTCCTTCTTTCTGTTCTTTCTTTTTCTTCCCCTCTACTAAAGCACAAGACAAGTGAAAAATAATTCAGTTACCCCAGTTAAGACGACACTTGTAACTTACTGGCATAAATCTGGCATCCAATGAAATATCTGTAAATATGGCATATACAACTTGTTTTTAGCAGCAGATGTTTAGATATAATGGTTCAAGGCACTGTTGGGTCTTCCTAAATGAATAGTTAAAGCAGAAAATCAGCTGCTTAGACAGATGCTTTTTGAAAGATTCAGGGTAGAGTTTTGCCCAAAATTATTTCCTTCACTGTCTCTGCCAGAGTTTGAAATTCATATGATATAATGCTTTTTTTTTCTTGAATAAAAATATTTCTCTGGAGATAATACCTGAAGTTATTATCTATTACTGGATGAATTGGTTTGGGATTTTTTTTTTAACTAGCCGGAAACAGGGCCTCTGAGAAGCAGATACAAGTTCAGTGCCCAGGTTTTAGAATGACAGACAAAAAGTATGATGCACAAGTTTGCTTTCACATCTGCCCTAAGCATCTTGAGCATAACATTTACAGTCTCGTCGAACATTCCCTTTGCACGGAAAGATACAAGACAGAAATATATATACTACTCACAGGGGTCAGCTCAGCATCTTTGCTGTAATAGCCCAAAGAGTCATGGTTCAGGATAGCCAGGTTTTACCCTGTGTACACCTTCATTTCCTTTGGCATGGCTCATGTCCCCGCCATCCCCAGCTTTATGAGATGGGAGAGAGTAAGTGTTAGATGAAGTAGGACTTCCTTGCATCTATCCAAAATACCTTTTCCTTTCCACAGAATGTCACTTTGTCCTGGCATTTGGCTTCCTGGTGAACATATCTTCACCATGCACAATTTTATGGATTCCAAGCCTTCCTTTCCTATCGCTGTTGTAATCTCTATTCTGGTTGACTGCCAGAGACAACAGTTTAGTTTGGTTATTTTAAAGTTTAGGGGCGCCTGGGTGGCTTAGTCGGTTAAGCGTCCGACTTTCGCTTAGGTCATGATCTCGCGGTTCGTGGGTTTGAGCCCCGGGTCGGGCTCTGTGCTGACTGCCAGCTCAGAGCCTGGAGCCTATTTCAGACTGTATCTCCCTCTCTCTCTAACCCTCCCCTGTTCACGCTGTCTCTCTCTCTCTCCTAGGAATAAATTTTAAAAAATCTAATTAAAGTTTAATTTTTTTTCTAGCTTTGAATTTTCTGGTGGAAAGTTATTGGGGGCATAAAAACATGGGGGCAGTTTAAGCTTCTAAGTCTCTGCAGTCAAGTTAATTTGTGTAGTGTGGAATTATAGGGGCTGTTCTTTCTCAAATAAGTCCTGTATGAGTTCATATAAATCCACTTAAGTCTTTACTTACAGTTGCAAGAAAATTGGATCCTCTACTAGACTTAAATAAGTTGGCTGTGTATTGAAACTATTTAGGATATAATTGTATTCTTTCCTTTTAATGAATCTTAATTTATGTCGGAATAACAGTAATACATGAGGCACTTAAAGCTGACTGCTAATACCACTTCCTGTAGATTATTTTAAAATAAATAAACGTTTATTTGCTAAGTGGACATTCTGCCCCATCAACAAAGGATGCAGAATGGATACCAGAAGTCATTAGCATAATACAAATGCTTTCAAAAGAACTTTGGAATGCCTAAACTAAAAAAGTACACTACCAAGGACTTGGAAAGAATTTCAAGTTCCAAGGCCAAAGAATCTACTGCATATTAATCTTCTTTATCAAAAAGTTGATTTGGAAAAAAAAAAAAAAAAAAAAGAAAAAAAAAAAAAAAAAAAAAAAAAAAAAAAAAAAAAGAAAGAAAAGAAAAGAAAAGCCTGGTGGAAAGATGCTACATTGGGGAGCAGGACATCTGGTGGTCCTAATTTTGTCACCGAGCAGTTTGAATTTTTAGCTAGGCATTTCAACCCTATTAACATCCATGTTCCCATTTGCAAAAGGAGGAGTTGAAGTATGGTTTTTCAGGGTGTCTTCTCCTGACAAAAAGAATCTTTGAGAGGTTTTTATGACCTAACCAAGGTAGCAAAGTCCAGAGAAACAGTTTGAAAAAAAAAAAAAAAAAACTCCTCATAAACTTACAACTGGAGTTCTACCTCCTAAGAGCATTTAATTCTTTTAAGTGAAAGCATGCATGCAGATTCCCCCAGCTGTCACCCTTGAAGAGGACAGAGTAAACATGCTCGAACTTATATGAAGCCCAAAGTGTAATTGTTAAACACTTCTATACACAATTAGGAAAATGGTGATGACTCTTTTCTTCGTTCACCACCTCATCTATAAACTACACATTTCTGAAAGCTTTAAGTGTCTTTCTGATGTTGAGATTATTAATAAATGGGGGAGGACAGATTTAGACAGTAACAGACTGTCTACTTTTAAGATGAGAAATCCACTGGGTATGAAGGGAATCTATGATTTCATATCATTTCCCTCAGTTTATCCTGACACATATTTGGAAATTTTTTGTCTTACTTCCTACTGTCACTGTTAGAATACAAGCACATTCCTTTCTGTACATGTTCTGCAGCGTAATCATGCCTTTGGAGTATGTGCTGAGAGACTGAGTCACGAGTTCTCTTGAGGAGATGTTAAAGAGATGGTGGGCATGAGGACCAGGGAGCCCGAAATTTCTCAGCAAATCCTGGCTCAATAATGCACACTATAAGATTTACCAACAGCTATGCAATTTCTAGTGATTAATGTCAGCCACTACAAAATTTACTCTGCACGTATTTACAAATTATTTTAATTCATGTAGTCTACTACTGTATGCCTAAGTAACATCTCATAGTGCAGCCTGATATACATGCAGTCAACTACGTTCTTAAGGCACTAACCTATTAACCACCTACAATGCATGACATGCTTGACAAAAATCAGAACTTTAAATTTCAGGTGCACATTTGTGCTTTTAGGAGAAAAGCAGAGTACACATGCCTGGAGTATGATACCCTATTATTTCAAAACTAATTTTCAGCTACATGATCATATGCTAAGAGGAAAAATATACCTATGTATGAACTCCATCATAATAAACCATAATGATATACTAATTTACAAGGAGCTACTTCTGAGCTACACAGATTTGAGAAAAAATAAATTTAAAGATACACTATTACAATTGATTACAGAAGTAATACAAAACTTAAAATGCTTTCTTTTCTAACATTTTATAAATGACCATTCAGCTTTCTTTATAACTCTAACTTATTTCAGCTTTTCTTTTTTCTGCTCAACAAATCAATTTTTCAAATGCAGTAGGAGTTAGAGCCCTTATTTTTGTCTCCCAGGCAAGATGCTATTAGGGGTCACTTCCCATGTACGGAGAAAACAATCTTCATGGATAATAATGATAAAACCTTATGGAATGCAAAAACAACCAAAATATGTATTCTCGGATGACTGCATTAGGGCCAAGTCAATATTAGTCCCACTTCACCCACGCACCGCATAGTCTAAAAATGCTGTCAGCCTGATAAGAATTTCCTGATTTACTCTTTTTTCCAATAGAAAATATAGGTCATCAAAATAAACTGACAGTAAAAGAACAGTAGTTAGACTATCAAGTCTCTTCATTTCACTAGCCAGCTATAGTCAAATAGTTTCTTTACTTAACAGCAACAGTAACAAAAAGTAGCCTCAAACAAGCCATTTGAGTAATAGTGACATGAAAATTTCCAAGCACACCTCTCAACTTACTTCTTAAAGTCAGTTCAGCCTCATTATGTACTTGAATGATACCCAGAGAACCCTAATGTAAAGTTGATATTTAATAATATGTGCAACTAATCAATGTGGACAACCCAGGCAAAATAGAAGGCTCATTCTTCAGGTTGTTGATGGTCTTAGCAAAAGAATGAAATCTGGGGATTGAGTTGCAGCACTCTTGCAAAAATGAGTGTACTGGAGTTACTTCTTACTGAAAACTGTATTTTGTGACTAGTAATTTAGAATTTTTCTGTTAATGAATTTTATTTTCTAATTAAGAAGCATCATAATCCTCAGCTCCACCACATATTCATATATTAATGGGATTATTTTCATAAAAATTCCGGATTTCATAAACTCTATTTATAACTTCTATAGTTCAAGTTATTTTTAAGGAGAAAATAGTTTTCTGTATGTTTAGTAATTTTGAGTCTGTTGCTCATCCACATTCCAACTGACAGTTGAAAGTTTCTACAGTCTCTGAGATGGAGGAAAGGAAAGGAGGAAATAGGTTGGTGTAGTTGGGACTGAGTGTTTATTTAACACATAAAACTGATATCCAGCATCTCTGTGCCTGGCTTGCCTAATTTGTACCTAAATGGTTTTCTCTATTACATCTATCTTTTCTACTTAAACCCAAAGAAAAGCAAACAGCATAACCAAAATGTTTTCATTCCATCACCCTTGACCACAAACTACAAAACGCTTTCCCATTCTCCTCTCTATATCTTGCTTTCAATGCTGAATATTCTTTAAAAAATGACAGCAAGAACATGGGGCTCCTTCCTCTTTTGCCCTACGTCATCCTGTTAAGCTTATATTGTTTAGCAGATAAATATTGTTTAGCATGTACTCTGTTCCAGAATCAGCTGAATATACAGTTCCTAAATTCTAAGCAGAAGTTATGATTTATTTCCAAAGACTAGCACTACAAATATAGCAAAGAAACAGAGGTAAAGGAAACAGAGAGATTAAAATTAAAATATTAATTAATTGTACAAGTAATAAAGAGCCAAACCCTTAAGACCACAATAAAACATATGGTTCCTAAGAAACTTAAAAGTAATCAATAAATTCCGTGGATGTGAATTTCCAGACCATATTTAGTTCCCTGATAAGTGTCTCCACCTCAGAGTGTGAGGTGGAGTGTACTTTTTAATCTCACCAAATCAACCCACCCTGATTTCCAAAGTCTCAGGACCCTACTTTGGTACAAGCTAGTGCCACATACTCACGTATGTATTCTCTGTAGGACTAAGTCTTGACACACTGTTGGTGTCCAGAGAGGAATGTCCAGGGGTACCTGGTGCCAAATTCCCCACACCCTACCCTCCCTTCTAAAGGAACTATATCGTCTCCCTGGTTCCAGAACGCTTTTAGCCACAGCATTCTCAGTCACTCTCAGCATGGTGAAGACCCAACATCTCGCGATCCAAGGTTACTTCTTGAAGGCGGACACACTTCCACTACACTGAACTATAACATCTCTGCTCTTTGATAGACTTAAAAATGAATGAGGAACTTTGGGATGAATCCCTGCCCTCTAAGTCACAGTCATGAGAAGACACACTCTACAGAGAAATTCTAGTAACTTTTGACAGATGTTACACGAGATCGATGTTCCACAATAAAAGTTCCAGAAAGGTCACTCCATGAGCGCACTGTCCAGGTGGCCTTCCCTATGTCCGTGACACATTTCATCCTCTTAATCCACAAAATCCTGAAACACTCCACCTTTCCAAAGGAAACAAGATATTTGACTTAAAGGAAGTTTACTCACATACTCCTAAGACAGATGCCCTTGGTGAGTTTCAGAAAACTGAGCCCAAAGAGCTAAGGCGGCTCTGACGACCAGCCTCTGAGCTCCGGCGACAACAGCCAATGAAGCCCCCAGCCAGGTAATGAATCCACCAGGCTGCTGTGCCTGTCCCTTCCCGAAGCCTCTCTTCTCTACTAATGGCTTTCGGCTCAAGGGCGCTCCCGCAGGTCCCAGAGCATCCTCCGCGCCACCCGTCCCGGCGGGACGTCGCCCGAGTCCCAGACAGACACTCTCGGTGCCCCTCGCCCCCGCCCCCGCCCCCGGCGGGCTGCCCGGTCGGTGACTCACCTGCTGGCCAGGTTGGGGCGCCGGGTGGTAGTAGGCTGTGGGGCAGGTTGCAGCTGCCACAGGGTTGGGCAGATACTGGGGCGCTCCATACGGCTGGGGGTGATACATCACCTCCGCACAACTCATGGCAGCCGGGGCTGCGGCGGCCCCCGAGCTGCCGCCGCCGATCTACGCGCTCCGGCGACGGGCGCCGCCGCCACCGCCGCAGCTGCCTCGTCTGTCGCTGCTCCAGCTGCTACTGCGGCGAAGGCGGGTCCTGGGCGGCCGCGGGCTCCGCGCTGGGCGCGGGCTCGGGAGGGGTTGGCAATCAGTGGGGGCCCATGCGCGGGCACCTTCATCTTCAGCCCCTCCGAATGTCCGCTTGCCTGCGCTTATATAGCGGCTCCGGGACACAGCGGCCCACCGCGCGGCGGGGGCATGACAGCGCCGGGCTCCGGCGAGGACGGCAGCGCCCACCGCAGCTCCAGCCGCAGCCGCAGCCCCGGCCGGGTAGGGCAGCCCTGGGGAGCCGGGGCTCTGGTTTGCATATACACAATGCACGCCCGGGGCTCGTCCTATCACCGGAGTTGGAGCCTGGGCGAGGACCGGGAGGCGGGGGCAGAGGGAGGGGGCCGCTGGGGAGGAGCGGGGGGGGGGGGGGCACTTCGCCGCTCCAGGCTCTCGCGCCGAGCTCTGCAAAGTTCTTCCAAATGGGTCCGCGGCGGGCGGGTGGCCCAACCGGGGACCCCGGGGAGGGCCGGCTGCGGATTGGAGCTAAGTTTGAAGCCCTCTCCGCCTCCCAGCAGCGGGATGAAGGTGGGAGGGGAACGGTGCGCGAGAGGCCGCGCGCCCTCAGAGCTCGGGCTTCCCACCCTGTCTCTGACACCTGGCTGTCAGGGCAGGGTCTTCCCAGCCCCCAGGAAGCATTCGGGGGGAGCACCAATGCGGAGGCCAGAGCTAAACGAAGGCCAAGTGTGCAAAGAGGTAAAACAGAACTGGCGCAAAATAAACTGGCATTAGCCCCTAAGTTAAATATAACAGTAAATGAAAGTTAACTTTATTGCAAGTACACACATGACAAGAATGCAACACATTTTTCTGCAAGAGATCTCCGCTTTAAGTTTACACCTTCATGGTATGACATTCTTGTGGGACGTCAACCTTTTCTGGGTTTTCCTGCCTGGTTTCCATTGAGCAATAGGCAACAACAACCAATTAAACCCATTCAGCTATGGCAGGTTTATCTACTGGCAAGTACCTTATAATCCTCTCCAAAATGAAAAAGAAAAAAGAATCTGTTTGTAGGAATATGATTGTATTTTGATATAATTAGATAAAGTGGAAAACAACTGTAATTATTTACAGATTATTTGCAAATAGGCAAGCTCTGACTTTTACCAAGTCTATCTCTCCCCATAAATATAAGTATCCTCTTTTATGACACAGAAGTTTCTTTGTTTTCACAGAGACCACCCTTTCCCTGAGAAAAAGTCTATGTGTACGTCAAACATACATGTTGTTATGGACTGAATTGTGTCCCCACCTCCACCCCCAAATTCAAATGTTGAAGTCTAACCCTCAATGTGACTATGTTTGGAGACAGGGCCTATCAGGAGTTAATTAAGATTAAATGAGGTCCTAATCCAGGACTGGTATACTCATAAGAAGAGTGACAGTACAGATTGCTCTCTGCACTGGCACAGAGGAAAGGCCTTGCAAAAACCAGTGAGAAGGTGCCATCTACAAGCCAGGAAGAGAGGTCTCACCAGAAACTCACCTTGAGGACAGCTTGATATTGGACTTTCAGATTTCAAAACTGTGAGAAAGTAAATTCTAATGCTTAAGGCAACCAGTCCTTTTTGTTATGGCAGCCCTAGCTGACTAATACAGATGGACAGTATTAATTTATTGCTAATCTTGATATGAATGTGTATGTGCATATACATAACTACACATACATACATCAGTACCCATATATTCACACATATATACACACACACCCAAATACATAAACTATAATAATTGGACAGGAACTCTTTGTTACTAATAACAACTCCTATTCACTCATTCATTCTTTCATCTACCGAATATTAAAAATATATTTATTAGGGGCTTTCACAGCTTGTATTTTGTACTTTTTGTCATGAAGTATTCCTATCAATAAGATATGCAAACTTATTTGAAATGTTTATCACTGTCTTTTTAAAAATTGACATCCTCTGGTGAACCTTTCCTGTGTTCCAGGTTCATCTATTTAGCTTCTGTCTAGATGGTTCCACATAGATGTTCCATAGGAACCTCAGTCATAAGAGCACTAATATTTTCCCACAGACCCAGCCTGATCCTTCTCTTTTAATTTCCAGCTCAGGTACTGAAACTCTCACCTGCCAGTTGCTGAGCTAGAAATCTGGGAATCATCAGACATATCTTTCTTCTTGTTACAGTTCCTGTATCTGGTCTTGAGTCCCTTGATCCAACTTTTACACTTCTACTGACTCTGTGCCTTCATCTTTTTATCACTGCAGCTATAATCCTTAGTTCACCCAGCATCTTTCACCCAGACTCCTGCAGGAGGCTTCTACCTGATTTCTAGGCCCCAACTTGAACCCTTTTCTGATCCATTCTTCACCCAATTTTTCCTCTTACTGTTTTCTGTTGCAGTCGCTGCAGATCCAACAGAGTAATAATGCTTTGTTCCTCTTTCAAAAATATTTTATAACAGTTCCCCACAGTCTGTAGTCTCAACTCTTTAACCTTCAAATTCTGGTCGCTGCCTGTGTCACCATCTGCTGTAACCACCACCTGAGCTTAGACCTCCCTTTCCAGGAAAGAACTTGTTTTCTCCTCTGACCTTGCCTTTTTATATATTACCAGAATGTCTGCACCAAGACACTCTACCTTCTTCACTTTCTACCTCTTTTTTGTTCTTTAGGGAACCATCTTCCAAAACATCCACTGAAGGCCAGCTTTGATGCTTTGATGTCTCTACTTTGGCAACTCCAGCACCTATGAACACTGCTCTCACCATACCAACTACTTGATTTGAAATTTCCCATTTGCTTTTTTTCCCAATATGACCATGGCCACATGAAAGCAGAGACTTTGATTATTTTTTATCTGTAATCTCAATCATATCATGCCCAGCTTAATAAACATTTATTGAATAAAGGATTCTAAAAAGGAGGAAAAAAAACTCTTCAAGGAACTTAAAAACTGATGGGGGATCCAAGCACATCTGAAATCAGTGCGGGTCAGAACATGGAACATGGTTTTAGATTCTGTATCAGGATCTCTACTGTATGTTAGAGTGAGAAGTTCCTTGTGATATGAGAAACTCTGGACCTAGAGTGTAAAGTGATGAATTAGACCACAAAGCTAGTTTTCAAGGGCCCCCTTTCCTCTACAGCCAGTCCCCTGTTTGAAGCCCTGTACCTTCCAACTGTGTCTTCAAATATCTTAATGTATCTGTAGCTTATTATTATTGCTTTAATTACATGTTCAATATATCTCCTCTACTAGATTTGCAGAGAGCACTTATATATTGTAATTTAACATTCAGAAGATGTTCTGTATGTACTTTTTGACTTAGAAAATAAATCCAGAACTAAATCCAAAATGTCCATACATCCAATTTCTGCATTTTCCTTATTTCCCATTTCCCATATGGCCTCTACTATGTTGCAAATATTTATTATATGACATAGATGTAGTTTCTGGATACCAGTAAGTCACAGACTCAAAAGTCTGGATGTATTTGGCAAAATCTTTCTTTAATGTAGTATCTTTGGTTTGTTCATTTGTTTGTTTGTTTGTTTTAGAGACAGCATGCAAGTGGGGGAGAGGGGCAAAGGGAGAGAGAGAGAATCCCAATCAGGCTCCAAGCTCAGCATGGAGCCAAATGCAGGGCTCAACCCCACAATCCCTGAGCCAAAATCAAGAGTTTTATGTTCAACTGATTGAGCCACTCAGGCACCCCTACAGTATCTTTGTTTTGATACCTTCCTTCATTTCTACATTGTACTGATGGGGAAAAAAAAATGAAATACTAAAGATAAATTGTATCCAGCATTAGAATCTAGAAGAAACAATTCCTGTTAAGGAAAACTAAGTTGGAGCTCTGACTTCCCAGGTATCTGTTTAGAGGTTTAGGGTGAAAAAGAATCAAAAAAGATCATCTAGTCTACAATATCTTTCAACAATAAGCAAACACATCATCTGATTAATGTCTCCTATGAAACTGGAGGCACACTAAAACCAAAATCCCAAATTTCTTGACTTTGGGCTCAGTTCTCTATCACCCCCCATGGTAAGGATATACAAACAACCATATATGTATATTTACATGCATGCATACAGTCTCTATGCATATACACATAAGTATACATGCATGCATATTCATAGATAACCATTTCAGCATATACATATACAAAAGAAGAGGTTTTAGATTAGATCATCCTTTGGTCATCCTGATGTTTCAGAAAAGAGGTGGGGAAAAAATGTAGGCCAATTGCATGTAACACTTGTGAGTCATGCAGATCAGAGAATGTAATCTGATCACTGGTGTACTCATTGTCGTGTTAATTATGTGGAGGTGTCACAATTGTTTGGAAGTAAATAATAATGAGATGAAACTTGATTATTTGTACTTTTGAGGTAAAGTTCTTAGAATTTTACCCTTTTATCTTTTCTCTTCCTTCTCTGAAACTGTCCCACCTCCTTTCTGGTTCAGTTCCATGTAGAACCAGATCCTAGCCTTTGGTGTTTATCCTCTTATTCTTTTCTACCCAGCCACTGAATTCCAATAGAATACCAAAATTGCCTTCAATGGTCCCAAATCTTCTGAATCAGAGGTTTACAGTCATTATATTTTTGGTTCCACTCACCAAATTTCCTAGAATGTTCCCAATTTTACAGCTGGAATTTTGTGCAGTGAACTTCCCAAACCAGTCTTATTTAGAGGGGTAACATGAAGTGGGTTTCCCAATATCCCTTGGAATAAGATCGGGGTTTTTTTGTTTTTGCTTTGTTGTTTTGGTACCACCCGCCCCCCCCCCCCCGAGTGATGACAGCCGGGCTTGTCTTTAATTGGGGTGCCAGTGTAAGAAAACATGGAACCTTCTGTTCACACATGTGGATTTCTCAACCTGTGTATCTAACCTCCTCCCCGCCCCCCACCAATTTGCCAAATAGCAGATCCTTGACCAGCGTCTGGCCTAAGCTGAGCCCCCTGATAATGCAGCCCATTCTAGGAATCATGGCTTTGAGGAAGGGGCTTTGGGTCATCTGCACAGGGATTTACCAGGTCTTAAGAAGCATGGTTGTTCTATCGTATAGATAAACCACATCTTCTTGATCCATTTGTCTGTTGATGGACACTTAGGCTCTTTCTATGTTTTGGCTATTGTTGAGAGTGCTGCTATGAACACTGGGGTACATGTGCTCCTATGCATCAGCACTCCTGTATCCCTTGGGTAAATTCCTAGCAGTGCTATTGCAATGAGAAAAAATGAAATCTGGCCATGTGTAGCAACATGGATGGACCTTGAGGGTGTTATGCTGAGCGAAATAAGTCAGGCAGAGAAAGACAAATACCATATGATTGCACGTATAGGAGGATTAGGAGGAACTTAACTGAGGAACAAGGGGGAGAAGAAGGGGGGAAATGGTGGGGGAAAGGGAGAGAGGCAAACCATGAGAGACTCTTGAATGCTGAAAAACAAACTGAGGACTGATGGATGTGGGGGGGGAGGGGGAGATGGGCATGGAGGAGGGCACTTGTGGGGATGAGCACTGGGTGTTATATGGAAACCAATTTGACAATAAACTATTTGTAAAAAAAAAAAACAAAAAAAGAAGCATGGTTGTTCTAGCAGAATAATGCCTGTCCAACCCCCATAGATGTACTCTAATCCCCAGAACTTATGAATATGCCTATCTCACATAACAAAAGGGAGCTAAGATTGCTGATGGAATTAAGCTTCTTAATGAGTAGATTTTAAGACAGGAAAATTATCCTGGGTTATCTGTGTGGGTCCAGCATAATAATAAGGGTCCTTTCAAGAAGGAATCAGGATACAGAAGAGTCAGTGTCACATTAATCTGAAGTGATAAAGGCTCTACAGACCACTGATAACTGTGATGATGAAAGTGAGCAAGAGCCAAGCAACACAGGCCAGCCTCTAGAAGCTGAAAAAGGCAAACAAGTGGAGTGCCTTAGAGTCACCAGAAGGAACGCAGCCTTGTCAATATCATTTTGGACTTCTGACCTCCATAACTGTAAGTGAAACAATCAGTTTGCAAAGTTTTAAGTCACTGAGTTTGTGGCAATTTGTTACAGCAACAATAGGAAACTAATACAATAGTTTAATGGAGAAAGGGATTCTAGAAGGAAAGGTTATGGGTGAGCATGTCGCCTCTGCCCTACAGAGAGGCACAATAGGAAGAGGGCCAGTGAGGAATACTCTAAAACTCTAGAGGCCAGGGAGGGGCTCTGTTTGCCTGGATCTCTGGGTGGTGCCAGTAATACCAATAGAATAGTTGTAAACACAGAAGGTCAAATCTCACATGTTAAGCAATAAGCCACTTTATTCAGTTGTCCTTTAGGATCATCTGCCTTAAATGGGCTTTCCTCAATGCTCAGCAACTTTATTTATTTCTCTAGCATGTTTATCCATGCTTTCTTGCAACTATTGCCTCCTATCTTCAAAATCCATTCTCAAAATCCTCAAATTCACTTTCTCCACATTCTGCCTTTCCATTCCCTATCTCACTTACAATCAGATTTCTGTCCCATCACCCCACTAAAATTTATTAAAGTCACCAATAATGATCATGTTAGCAAGCTCAGAGTTCATTTTTAAACTTCATTCTAATTGATGCATCATTAATTTTGACATTAAGGATTAATAAATAAAGCAAATTAAACCATATTCAGTTCAAATTATTATTGAAAATTCTTCAATACCCCACAATAAACTAGGTACATATGTATTGAGTCTTAATAAGTTCAACACAGACAATTTACCCTTTAGCATTGAAAATACTACCTTTTCTTGGATTGAACACCAGATGAAGTATGGTCAATGTTTAAGGAATCATGTATTTTAAGAATTATGCTAATTTTTAAATGCTAAAATCATATTCAAATTGGCAAGATATACACATAATGGGAGAGAAGCATGTGGGAATTTAGACCAACTCAAGGAAGGAAAGATTCACACAATCAATCTTACTCTTACACTCTTAAATAGTGTTTCTTTATTATAAATTATCTTTCCATCTCCCTCACTCACTCTGTGTGTCTCTCTCTGTCTCTGTCTCTTGTTTCTTCTGTCTCTCTTCCTCTGCCAACTTACCTCCACAATCTCCTAACCATTTCCTCCTGCCCACTGTGAGACTCTGCAGTATCACATGCCACCGATCCACTTGCTTCAGTCAATGAACTCTCTCCTTTATTTAGTGCTGTTTGCATGCATTATTTACTTGGATTATTTTCCCCCCACACTTGGCTAGTCACCATCTAGTTCTTAGCTTAAACGTGCTTTCTCAAAGACACTTCCCAATCTAGAGTACACCCCATCCCATCTCCACTACTGTCTCCAATAACTGCCTTCTCAACATCCCTACTCCTTTTGAAATACAGGGTTTTTCTCAGCCTTTTTCCCCCTTGTCTCTCCATAATGATTCATATAAGCATAAAACATATATGTTTTACTCACTGTTATGGTACCTTATAAACATTCATTGAATATTTATTGAATGAAGTAATGATTTTATGCTTTATTAAGGGATCATTTCCATTGGGGTTCAACAAAATCACAGTTGTAGGGATAGGCTTAGTTTCAAAGTAGATTTTCACCACTTGAAATGTAGGTTATAGAGTAGTTAGATGATTTAAAGCATGTGCTTTTGTAAGAGGATAACAAAAAATGGAGGGGGTTTATATAGATCAGGTATTCATGATTTTCATACTTTCATGGAGAAAATGGTGATAAAGGGAACTCACATTTTATGAGGACCTGCAACAGACCAGGCATTTGTGCTAAAATTGCTTTCATCTCCTTCATTTAATTCTTACAATAATCCTGTGCAGTAGTTGCTATCACCATTTCAGATATGGAAGAACTGAAGATCATAAAAATTAAATACTTTAAATATCACCTAGCTCATGAGTGACTGAACCAGGATTTGACCACTGTGTTTGATTCCAAAACATTTCCAAAGAACCATGTCACTTAATAATAAATAGGCACTAGGTCTAATTAAACAGTCTGCATATGTATCTAACTTCACATATATGTGTGGAGGAGGTAAGAAGAGTCACCAAAGAATTGACAAGCCTCAAGAGATAACTTCAGAGATCAATTATTTGTCTAATGGGTCAATTTAATTAAAATTTCTGCTAAGCCTGGGTTTCTAGCTTTAAGAACTTGTTTGGAAAGAATTGGATAAGGAGCTCCTGAAAATTCCCAAGTTCAACAGAAAAAAATAATTGCAAGGGATTACAGGAGCAACTTCAAATTTTTTCTCTTTGGGTAGAATTGAGAGCTTTTATCTCAAAAGTACTTTTCTGGTTAATTTTTCTTCTTTCTGGTTCCTTCATAATCTATTAAAAACTGAATAGCATTTGATATTATCAGGAACATGGCCTTGGTTTCAGGAAACAAGGACTTTAAATGGAATAAAGAAGAGTGACCAGAGTAGGCAGGTGGCCAGGACAGCAAGCTGCCTACGAGAGGGTAATTAGGGAAGTCCCTGGTAACAGACCTCCTTACAAGGAGGGCAGAGCTGGGCAGGCTGTGGGGTGACAACCAAATGCAGGGTCACCATTGGGCTCTCAGAAATTCACATGAAGAATTAAAAGAGCACAAATATTGCCTTCAGAAAAATCTTCAGTTTTCTTGTAACTAGTAAAGATAATCAGATTCATAGGACTTCTATGAGGATAAATAAATAATGTATATAAATCTCATGAGGCACCACCTGACCCATGCTGAACTTCAAAATGTTAATGTATTTCCCTGTCACAGACCTACTTGGCAAGTTGTAGAACAGACAAAAATCAAGAACAAGATTTATCATAGAACAATTAAAATTAAAAAAAAAAAAAGAAACCACATAGGGTGCTCAATCAGTTAAGCAGTGAGACTCTTGATTTGGGCTCAGATCATGGTCTCATGGGTTCATTTGATGAGATAAAGCCCCATGTGGGGCTCCACACTGACAGCAGGGATACTGCTTGGGATTCTCTCTCTCCCTTTCTCTCTGCTCTTCCCCCCTCCACCACCAAAAATAAATAAATAAATAAATAAGTAAGCATTTAAAAGCCCACATAATTTGCAGGTCTTTTTAAGAGTTCTGACCTAAAAACCACACAAAGCAAGCATCCATCCAGTCCCTTGAATTCAAGGACAATCAAGGGTGTGAAACACGTGAGAGTTACGCATGGCACATGCCTGTTATGTTTTGCTTTATTTTATCCACTTTCAGCCTGGTAAGATTTAATGGGTAAGCTCAGAACAGCATGTTCTCTCTGTCAAGTATTTTAAAAAACATCCATGCAAGAATTTCTTTTTTTTTTAATTTTTTAATGTTTTATTTATTTCTGAGAGAGGGAGAGACAGCATGAGCAGGGGAGGGTCAGAGAGAAAGGGAGACACAGAATCCAAAACAGTCTCCAGGCTCTGAGCTAGCTGTCAACACAGAGATTGACGTGGGGCTAGAACCCACAAACCGTGAGATCATGACCTGAGCCGAAGCTGGACACTTAACCGACTGAGCCACCCAGGAGCCCCCATGCAAGAATTTATTAGTTCTTAATAAATTATTATTATATAATTATTATATTATTATATATTATTATATATTATTTTTATTATATATTATATATTATACTATATTTTTATATTATATTATATCATATTATATATTATTATAATTATATATTATATTTTATATATTATTATAATTATAATTATATATTATTATATAATTATTATTATATAATAATTATTATTATTTTTTGTACTCTGATTCAAGGTGGCACTTTTTCTTTCCCTAATGGTTTTCAACATCTAGTAAAGTGGTCCCTTCTGTGACATATTTACTCCTCTTATAATGTTTTTAGGTTAGAGCACACAGTGCTAGTTACAAGTTGAAGACCTCACTTAAAGACTCTGAGGATAAAGTTTCACCTGTTTACAATTCATAATGAGGCTATTTCTAATGCTCATAGTTCAGTTTGCTTAATAAATAGTGATATTTTAAATATCTCCTGTTGATCCAGCAGAGACACGTGGGAAGTATGCCATGACCCTCTCTTAGTACCTCTATTTACCACCTAGAATGTATTCCCAGAACAGTCCAATTGCTCTCTCTGTAGAGTTTTTTTTCAATAATTAATTATGGCTGCAATTGTAGGATTTCATAATACTCCTGATCTAGTATATTTTATAAAGATTTAATAGTAGAGGACTCTAATTTGGAAACAATGAGATGAGATGAAGAGATGTCAAGACACTCCTTAGCCTGTATTAAATATCAGCAAAGAGTATATACTTAACCATGAGATAGAATCATTTGTCCTCATGGAAGATAATGACAGACCATTAGTTCATTATGTGCCTTGAGTTCCTTGTCTGTTTCTTTGCTAGTTTTCCTGGTAGTAATGGTAGATCTGGGCTAATTTAACTACACTGTCTTTGTCAGCCTCTGACAAGTGGAATACAATCACATGAAGTCTGGCCTGGGTGTGGGTATACAGTTCTATCCATGGAATGGAACAAAGCTAAGTAGGCCAGGAAGGATTAAACTCCTGATCTTGGCATCATTAACACTCTGTTCTAACCCACTGGGCTAACTAGCCACAGACAAAGACCAATTGGACTAATAAATCACAGCAGCCATAAAAATGTGGTTTGAATTTATTTCTCATTTTTAATACATTAGTTTTATAATTTGATTTAAATATTTTAGGATTAATGAAGCCAAGGCCCACGTTGCTGTCATTCTGAAGAAAGAAAGCAAGAAGAAAAACTATGCCACATAATTTCCTATGATCACCAGGCACAAAATGGTATTAAGGACTGTGCTGTCACTTTGTACAAGAGGTGTCAACCTGGAACATTGAGAGTAAATCACAATTTTTGTAAGTAATTTATATTTAATAAACAAAAAAGTGTTTTTGCATTTAAGGAAATCTTTTTGGACCGCATTGAAGGCCAATAACTTTTATGAAACAAACAAAAAATTACTCCATTGTCTGTTGTTTGTTTGGTTTTACCAAATTTTCATGCACTGTGTTTGATCCAAAAATGAGGTATGCATGTATCTTCAAATCCTGAAAGTAATTTATTTGCATCCCAACTGCTTATTTCATTCTTATTATACAAATATAAATAGATTACTGAAGAGGATGTCTTAACATTATTACCCCTGTAGTTTTAGAAGCCTGGAATATATTCAAAATCCCACTTATTTCCAAGGCCCATTATAGGTGGCATCTCTTCTAGGAAGCATATCTTAACATTTTAAAAGTGATTTCTTTTATACCATTATAATTTGTAGTGCCTGCACCTTATATTTTATGACTTGATTGTATGCAATTATTATTATTGTTGCTCTTTATTTCGCCTTGATCATTTCAATTATTGTAATTGCCTCCCTTCTGAAAAGATAAAACAATAAATTCCATGGGGGAAAGGCAGAGTTAGATATTTCTTTGGTGACTCACACAGTAAGTACCAAAAATAAGTACAGTGTAAACCTGCTGAAGCTAATTTGAATTGAACGACTCAGTCTGTGATCTGTGAATGTTGTGGAATTGTTAATCTATAATGTTCTTGTATTGGTCTCTTTCAACACCAAATAGGAAGAATACACATTCTAAGAATATTTTATGTGAAGTTTACCCAGAAAATATACCCTAATTATTTCTTAGCCTCATTTTCATTGATGAGTAAATTGTCTTCAAACACATCTCTTCTCATATTGTCTATAGAATAATGATAAAATTTTAGATGTGATGAATAGTTTCAATACTTTTGAAAATACCTCTTCTTAAAAAAAAAAAAAAAAGAAAATACCTCTTCTTTTATTTTCTAAGGATTTTAATGAGTACTTTCTTTAATATAGTACAATTGTAGCATAACTGAAAAGTATAAAATCCATTGTGATTTTAGGAGATTCATATCATCTTCCATGACAATAAATTATAGCCATTCATCCTTCATATGTTAATGTCCAAAAAGATTAAGAAAATCAAGTCCATTCTGGTAGGATAGGTAGAGAGAGACTGCCTAAAGTTATCTAACCAGAAACAGAAATTTGATCAGAATAAGGAAATACAGTATAGTAATAATGGTGATAGTGATAATAATAACACCAATAATAGTTAACCTTTATATAGTATCTGCTATGTGCCTGGCACTTTACATGTATTAACTCATTTAATCACCATAAAAACTTCATGAAACAAATACAATAATTATCTCCATTATACAGATAGGAAATCAAGGCATCAAGTGGTTAAGTGATTTACTCAATATTATTCACTCAGGTAATCTGTTTCCACAGTCCAGCTCTTAACCAGTCTGAAAAGGGATCTTACCATATCTGAAAAGGGATGTTGAAAGAAGTTGATGTGTAAATTTGGCAATTCCAGATGTTTCTCCCCATTCTATCCTAGAAAGCCACAGTCTCTTGCTACAACTCTTGCTTAGCAGTTGAATGAATAACATCATTTCTAATGTCTGCCGTGATGTTCTGTACCTCTGACGGCAGTGAGGCTCACCAGAGGGACAGAGCATGAGTGACAACAACCTGTTCGACTACATACACCACCTTCCTGGAATCTCAAAAAGACAGAGACAGTAAAAGCAAACAAAATAAAACAGTATCTCTATTGCCTTAATACTTGTTTCACTTATAATATCAAAATATAAATTTTGTTCGTTTCTTGAAAGTGAATAACTGAGGGGCGCCTGGGTGGCTTAGTCGGTTAAGCTTCTGACTTTCGCTTAGGTCATGATCTCTCGGTTTGTGGGTTCGAGCCCCGCGTCGGGCTCTGTGCTGACTGCCAGCTCAGAGCCTGGAGCCTGTTTCAGAGTCTGTATCTCCCTCTCTCTGACCCTCCCCTGTTCACGCTGTCTCTCTCTATCCTAGAAGTAAATAAAAATATTAAAAAAAAAAAAGTGAATAACTGAAATAATGGTATGTCTGCTGCCAACTTTGTGGGATTAAATCTCATAAATTTTCAAGGACTGAACTGTTTGTTTATACTTTCCCTGGAAGCACACCATGTTCTTTATGGATAATAACAAATATTTTTTAAAAACCCTAAAAGTAATTTCAGAGCATTTGATAATCAGGTCATGACAGCATCAATTTCAGATACGTTGAGAATATGAGAAACTTGATATGAACAGATGGGAGTGATAAAGAAATGTGGGAGCTATTGAAGCAATGTGAGGTGCAATATTGAATTTTAATTGTTACTTCAAGCTCAGGAAATGTACAAAAACTAGTTGTTAACTACAGCTCTTTTCCTCTGAGGGTGGTCTATAGTCCAGCACGAGTATTATCTACAAGCTTGTTAGAAGTAGAAAATCTCAGGTCCTGGGCCAAATCTGCTGAATCTGAATTTGCATTTTGAAGAGATCTTCCAGGTGATTCCTATGCACATTAAAATTTGAACAGCACCAAACTAGAGTGTCTCCCTACACAGAATATCCAAATGTAATTATCAAATCACTTACATTTAACCTAGTGTAATTTTAAGACCACAACCAGCTGGTAGAAATAGAATAATAGTGATATATTTTTGGCAATTTAAATATTACAAAACCATTTTGCAGGAATTTAGCTAACTTAATATCTCATTCTGCTTTGAGAAAGTCAGAATACGAGTTATTCCTGATGAAATCATTGCTAAGAGAGAAACTATAAATGAGGCCAAATATATAGAGGTAGTAATTTACACTTAGATCTTCTAAATCCAAATCCAACACCTTTTCCATTCACAAGCAAACCAGCCATAGTTGGCAGAATATTTTTAAGCTGTGTCCTTGCAAATGCTAAAAAGTTGACAGTATTTTTCTAAGATATAACTTATTCCCTTTTACAGCATGGAGCATTCAGTACCCCTAAAGGCAGAAAAGGCAATCTTAGTCAAGTACAAGTAAACTCAGTCACTGATGGATTTTCTCAACTTTTTCTGGGTACACTCATGATTTCAGGTTAAACTGAACATTTCAGATTTTCCTCTTCTCCTGAAACAGTATTTGGCTAATTGCGGGGCCAGAAGTGGAAGGGAGGCCATGGTTGCTTTAGTTCTTAGTCCCGACTCCCCACAAAGCCACCTCTTCTCATTTCTCATACTATGGTAACATTCCTGGGGGGCTGCTGCCTCTCAGCATGGCAGACAAAGGGCAGAGATGCAGGTATTGTATCCTTTCAAATTTCACTTATGACTGACTTTTATTGCTCCTTCTCCCTTTTCAGGACCAACTTCAAAGGTGATGGTGGAAGGGAAGAGGACCAGGAACAGAAAACTGCTCTCTTATGCCTTCCCCAGTGTCCAACTCTCTAGCTTCCTCTGCAATTCTTCCCTATTTGTTCTAGCCCAGAGAATTATTATCTCTTCAAAGACAGGAAAAACTTGATCTTCAAGTATTCTTATGTGGCTTTTTTTTTTTTTAAAAGCTTAAAAGCCAGGAATTTGCTGTCTGGTTTTCCATAGTTGCCACTTCCCCTTGAGGCAATGCCTGTGTAAAGTCTAGTGACCTAAATGGGGGAGAGGTAACAGGCTAAAATGGAATGAAGTATGACGAGCATCAGTTAATACTTAAAAATATTGTCCTTCCTGGTGTCCTATAATTCTCACAAGACAATATATAAGGCTAGAGATGTTGGACTCTGTAGAATTTAAATCATGGAAAAATAGGCTCACTTCATCTATGTTTGTCTGGCAACATCTGAGGTACTATACTCAGTTCTTAGTGGTTCTTTTGAAATGTACTGACAATCCAAGGGATGCCTATAAGAAAATAATCAAAGTGGTGAGGTACTTGAGAATAATTTCACATGTGACCTGATTATAGGAATTATGATTATATAGCCTAGGAAAAATAAAGACTAAGGGGAAATAAATACTTGAATGTCTAACATCATGTTGAAAAAAGTAAATACTTGTTGTTGTTGGGTTTTACTCTAAGGGAGGACTTAAAATCAATGAATTAAGTTTAAAAAAAATCAAATTTTAGTTCAAATTAAGTACAACAGAGATAATTCTGCCATTTTTATTTTACTCCTGCATAGAGCAACAGTATATAAGAGCTCTAATTCCTGACATATCACTTAAAAGAGAAAGCCACTAGGAAGGCAAGCTTCCTGATGTATATTGAATGATGATGTGAGAAAGAAATAAGCTTTTTATTATGTACTGCCATTCCCTAATATTTTGTGGTTTTTACTTTCTCACAACATATTCTCTTCTAGCTTGATTAATACAGTAAGGAAAAACTTCCAAAGAAAGGAGTTGAGCAAAGACTGAATTTCCCATGCAGAAGTACCTACCCTCTTATGGAAATTGCCCATCAGTAAGGAATATACATTTTGTAACAAATCTATTCATAAATTACTTACACATTTATTAAGCTATATATTCAGTGAGTGAATACTATGCCCCCATTATTCTATCATGCACTGGAGAAAAAAATGCTAAGCAAGATCAGCAATGACCTGTCAGTATCAGCTAGTAGTTTTGATTAGGTGATTCTCTTGTTTGTTTCCCAGTCTAAGGTTTTCACTGTCAGTTTATAATAGAATATTGCCACCACCACATCCTACTCTATAATGCTCCTATAATATCTAGCCATTCTCATTTTTTCTATATACATGAACAGAACATGTTTGTATGTATATATGTACATTTTTGTGTTTATGCAGATATGCTTTACATTTCTGATCATTCACCTAATGATTGCAAAGAATTTGAGATTTTATCTGACTTGCACGTTAACAAGTCAGCTTGGATGCTAACAGAAGGCAAAAGACTCCTGGATCAGAAACAAAGGACAGTTTATTATTCACAGCAATAGCTGCAGCCAAAATATCAACATTTGCCTGAATCTCAGTTCCTACAAAAAAGAATTATGAGGTCCAGGTGACATTATGTGCATGCAATGGGTTACATTAGAGAAAAGGAATCCCAAATTTAGAAACTGTCAGTCTTTCATAATTGGTTGTAAGCAAGCTTGCCCATACTTTGTCCCAGGGATAGACATTATTTTTTATTGCTATTATAATAGACAACAAACAAACCTGCTCTCTGCTCTGGAAGGAGAGATATCTCTGTCTTCTAAGGTTGTTCTCTACATAAACATATTTGAAAATATAATCAGAACAAAAGTCTGTCAGTGCTTCTACTCACAAGAAATGCAGAAACATTAGATGTCCATATAGAATTGTCTTGTAGTAATTATGCACACTAGATTATAAACTGTCATGAACCAGAACAAAGCTTAATTTGTCATCACCATACCTTCAATTTCTTTTTTTTTAATTTGTTAAATATTTATTTAGTTTTGAGAGAGAGAGAAAGAGGACAAGTAAGGCAGGGGTGGAAAGAGAAGGAGACACAGAATCTGAAACAAGTTCCAGGTTCTGAGCTGTCAGTACAGAGCCCAACACAGGGTTTGAACCCACAAACTGTGAGACCATGACCTGAGCTGAAGTCCAATTCTTAACCAACTGAGCCACCCAGCCACACCACCATACCTTCAATTTCTAGCACAGTGCTTGGGACACAGAAAAAGGAGCTAATTTTACTGAGGTCTTATCATATGCCAGGGCGTTTCAAACATTGCATGTGTAAATTCAATCCTAGCAACTACCAGGATATTTACAAATATTATCTGCACTTTACATATGAGAAAGCTGATGCCAAAAACATTTAGCAACTCATTTAAGATTTTCTATTAACTAATAGTTAAATCAACTAATAAGCAACTCAACTAATAAGTGGTAGGACTTAAATATGCATTTCTTGAAGAAGTGAATTGAATGAATAGATGGATAAATAAGTCTGGAACAGAAAAGAAGCATCTGCAATTTATATGCATTGAACTGTGTACCAGACTTCAATTTTGAGTTTGAATACAGTGCAGTTCTGTCCCAGACCTCACATACTACTAAAACCGGAGTAAAAGCAGAGACTAATGCATATTGTTATAGTATCTGTTGATTTCTGGAACTATAATCTACTCAGAGACTCTACATGTAAGTCTGTGCTGTAGCATGTCTAATTGAAGCTTTGTTGTCTAGGTTTAATTTGCCTGACTTGGCCAAATTTCATGGTAAAAGACTAATTCTATCTGAAAAAATATGAGAATTTATTTCATACTTATTGTTCTTAGCAGTATGTTCACTGGCAGAACATTAAAAACAAGTAGAATTGCTCTGTTTTATTAGCTGTGGAATAAATGTACAATGGAAAAACTAGCTCATGACTGAAACAGAGAGAAGTCATTTCTGTGTTATGTCGCTATCCCTGGATGTAGACAAAACTGTAGCAACACATACATACACACTATGTCTTGATTTTTGTTTTTCAAAAAATGCAATCTGTTTATTTCTAATCTTCCCCTTTACAGAATGATCTCTTTTGTCCAGCTATAAACATAAATTAGCATGTACTGGGGGAGAAGGAGATTGAAATTATGTATTGCTACATATCAACAGGATATATATGTGGACAGTAAGGTGGGAGAAGGGAGGGAAAAGTTCAGAAAATTAGGGGAAATGTACTGATAATTCAACACCACAACATGGAATCATTATCAATTAATATGTATATTTTTTCAATGTTTACTTTAAATTATTAATCAATAAATTTACACAATATTTATTGAGCACTTACTATGTGTCAGACACACTTTAAGATACCAGGGACATAGGGGTATACAAAATGATACAGATAAATATTCCTTCCACACATTCTAGAGAGGGTTTTATTAGACAGTATACACTACATTTTGAAAACTACTTTTTATGGGTGGGGGAGAGGGAAAATGGGTGATGGGCATTGAGGAGGGCACTTGTTGGGATGAGTACTGGGTGTTACATGTAAGCCAATTTGACAATAAATTATATTTTTTAAAAAAGAATGAAAACTGCTTTTTAAACATATAAACATTTACTCATGTTATTCTTTGGTTTTTATAACCATCATCTTTAAGGACTGAATTACTTACCTGAATAGCTAATGAGAAACTATTTTTCTGTAGTTATTGTAAGTTCTTGGTGTATTTTTTTTTTATTTTCCTGTTTTTAGCAAATAACATAATAAACATCTTGACAGATCAATTTTTCCTCTATCTTTTGTAAAAGTATATTCTTTCAGTGATATTTCCCCTGTACTTGTGCATGCTGCCTTTGGACCCTGTTCTACTCTTGCTTTGTGCATTTAATACATTGACATTTCTGCCAGCAGAACTGTCACTGAATGACTTCAGAGGTAGCATAGAGGGATGCTTCTGAAATCTCCTTACTCATAGCTGATAGTTGACATTTCAAGATTAAAGTTCCATCTTTGTTCTCCTTTAAAATTCACATACCACTGTAATACTAAAATCTTGCAAATCTATAATCATCCACACAATTTTAAGAATTAATAAGAAGGAGTTCATAGCAGCACTCTCCACAATAGCTAAAACATGGAAAGAGCCTAAGTGTCCATCAACAGATGAATGGATCAAGGAGATGTGGTTTATCTATACCATGGAATACTACATGGCAATGAGAAACAATGAAATCTGGCCATGTGTAGCAACATGGATGGACCTTGAGGGTGTTATGCTGAGCGAAATAAGTCAGGCAGAGAAGGACAAATATCATATGTTTGCATGTATAGGAGGATTAGGAGGAACTTGACGGAGGAACAAGGGGGAGAAGAAGGGGGGGAATGGTGGGGGAAAGGGAGAGAGGCAAACCATGAGAGACTCTTGAATGCTGACAAAAACTGAGGACTGATGGATGTGGGGGGGAGGGGGAGATGGGCATGGAGGAGGACACTTGTGGGGATGAGCACTGTGTGTTATGTGGAAACTAATTTGACAATAAACTATTTGTAAAAAAAAAAAGAATTAATAAGAAGGCAATCTTGGTAAGGTAGAAGAAAGCAGGGCAATGGTGAACACTGTATCGTATGCATAAAATGCAGGGAAGTTAATCTGTGTGTGTGTGTGTGTGTGTGTGTGTGCGCGTCCATGTGTAATTGGTTATTTCATTATTACTGTGAAATATCTAGTGTGTGTGTGATTGCTTATTTCATCATTACTATAAAGTATCTAGGATGGGATTTCCTGACATTAAAGAATTCTGTCTGGGGCATCTGGATGGCTCGGTTGGTTAAGTGTCCAACTCTTGATTTTGGCACAGGTCATGATCCTAGAGTTGCGGGATCTGGCTCCCAGCTGAACTGGACATGGAACCTGCCTAAGATTCTCTCTCTCCCTGTGCCCCTACCCCATCCACGCATGCTTGTGCATTTGTGTGCACACGCAGACTCCTTCCCTCTTTCTCTCTCTCAAAAAAAAAAAAAAAAAAAGAATTCTGTCCAAATGTAAGCATGTGTGTAGTTGGCTAGGTAAAGGGAACAGGTGTGGCTCTCATTAGCATGACATTTTTCTTGTCTGAAGTCAATAAATAGGAGTGATTTATATATATCATCAGATTGTTATAATGCTTAAGAGTAAGAAAAAGCTGGGGATGGTGTACTTTCATAGATTGTTACTACCATAAAAGCTAGTATAGTTATTTCATTTTCAGATAAAGGAGCTAAGGACTAAAGAAACTGAGAAACTTGAGCAAGCCATAAAAATAGTATAATATTTCTAATTTAATGTTCTTTCAGTTGTAGCTTGCTGCCTCCACACCAGTGTGAGCATTTGGACATTTTGTAGTGGCTTGGAAAAATTCTACTCTTTCATCTTTTGGGGGGAATGAGGAAATCAGTAAATGCTTTTCTTTAATTTTATTTTTCCCTTTGACTTGGGATCTTAATAATTTTTTCTGAACTATTTTATGAATGTACTTTATGTAAATATGCAACAGGAAGGGAAAAGAAGAGGAATAAAGGAAAAGAGCAGAATAAAATAATTTAAAAGGAAATACAGTGAATTAAATCTTCTTTAATTTGTAACAATATAGAAAACTTTAATTTGTGTTTTTTTATATGAAAATTCAAAACATTGAATTACATTAACAGGAGCCATTCAATTTCTCCTTTGGAGGTCCTATTTCCCAGGACAAAATGGTGCATCTCCCTTTCTTGGTTGGGGGAATTACACCAGGCACAAATTTTGAGTTCGTTAAAGCAAAGTCCTCTCAGTCCTTAAGGAAAGCTAAATATTGTTTTTAATTCTAGTGGATCTAGGCTCTTTTCTAACAGATGATTGTGCTCTTCTCCAAGAGTCTGATAGTCCTCTTAGGAGAGAACAAGGAGAAAAAAAAACTATTTGTGCATTTATTTATGAGGGAGTGAAAGTGTGGGTGAAAATTCTTGGGAATACTGGGAAGTTGGGAAGACAATTCAGAGGAGTGCAGAAATGAACAGTAAAATGCTTCTAAGCACAGTGCCCTAAATGGACACTGCTTTCAGAAATTCTTGGGGCAAGGAGGAAGGAGGTAGGGACAAAGACTTTAGAGGAAGGCTATTCTAATACTCAGGAGCTGAGCTAGGCAAGAAACCCATCTTTACCCATCTGTTGTCATTACATGATGGAAATACCTCCCTTGCCTGCTGCCAACTTGTGACTGAGACCAATGAGGCACACATCACTCCAGTCTTCCCAAGTAACATTAATCGGTTGTTCCACTACGTTGATTGCCCACAAATTCCCAGGATATCTGTATGCTGATGGATTATCAATCACTTACTAATGAGAAGAAATGTGTCTGTATTTGAGAGCAGAATGGAATATACCAAACAGGATTAGAGGCATATATATCATTACTCACTTTTTGTAAAAGTTTATCTTTATTTGCTACCAACTTTTCTGAGAAGATGGATGAATACTTGGATAAACGTATATTTTTAATGACTCTATTTTTTTTTAAATCAATTCCTTTGGTCCTCAAAGGGTTTGTGATTTAGGAAGTGAGAAATAAAAGGCTATAGTGCTTTGTAAGGTACACACTATTAGGTGAGAAGTGACTGGCAATGTTTCTTACTAAAGCTACCTAAGGAATGTTGAATAGACAGAAAGTGTCATGATGTTGCACCAATAAAAAATCTAATTTAGATTCCCTTTTCAAACAGAACAAACTCTTCCCGCCAAAATCTTTACACTGGATAACAGACGCAAGATAGGGAAGCCAGAGCATAAAATGTATCCCCTCTGACTGTCTACAGTCTTTAGCAATCAAGAGGACAGAGCTGAAGTTCTATTCTGCTATCTTGAGGTTCACGAGGAGAGATTAAGAAAAGTGATTAGCAATAAGCTCTTTATGTAAAAAGAACTTGAGTAGATCAGGCCATATGAGAATGTCTAATACCTCAGAGCAGAAGGGTCTAATGCATATTAGTCCTTGATAAATTTAATTTCTCATCACCCTCCCAGAAAATACCCATAAGCAAGCAATGTGATTTGGTTTTGTTTTGTTTTAAAATATTTACTTAAAAATTAATATGGATATTTCTCTTAATTTACCAGTTCTTCAGCTGAATTACTTTAATCACACAAGAATATTTTACACAGAAATAATTTATTTTCCCTCATGCTATTATAGCCTATTTTTTACTATTTACTGGATCATTAGTGGAAACAACAAAGTAATCTTTTCCTTCTTTTTCTGTACTTACTATGCTATCTTGGAGAGAGAGAGAGAGAGAGAGAGAGAGAGAGAGAAAGACAGAAAGAGATAAAAAGAAGAGAGCTTATATTTCATTCTTTTTTCTACACTCATCTTTCTGGATAATTATTTATTCTTGAATAATGCATGTCAGTTGAATTTGCACATGTTTACATAATTTATAACTGCCAGAACACAGTTTTGTGCAACTGGCAAATTAAAATATTATGCCCATTAAAATGTACATTCCTTATTTAGATTATGCAGTGTTTCTTAGGGAATGAGCATGACTCAAAAGCATTTTATAATTATTTATTGATGTAAAACATAAACTCCAAGACAGGCATTATATTCTGAGGACTATTTCCTCAAAATAAAGATCAAACTTAAATTTGTTATTTGTAAAATTAAATATGTAGTTGTAATTATCAGAAGTTGTATCTAAATTTATGAATTATTGCCCCCCAAAGACTATATATAAATGAATACTTAATATGCCTAGTCTCTCTATTAATTTGGTTACATATTTTTAGGTATCTATTAGTTTTTAAGTATGCATATTAAGTAATTTGAGTATGAAGTTATAATTTATTAAGGCATGACTTATTTACATGCAATTTTTCTTTTTAGGGATATGTTTGAGAAACGTATACAAGCTGTGTAACCACCATCACAGTTAATATAGAGAATATTTCTATCATCCTTCCCAAATTCCCTTGTTTGCATTTGTAGTCAATAGGGCTGCCCCTTCAGCAGAGATCTAGAGAGAAGACACATGAAGCAGAGTCACAGTCAACTCACAGCATACCTGTAACCTGAGTGAGAAATTAACATTTGCTGTTGTATGAAATAGATTTGAGTTTGTTACCTCAGCATAAGCTAGAACAAACTGATAAACTTCGGAAACTGCTTCTTTCTACCTTGCTTAACTTCATGTAACATTTGAAATCCATTTCCTTGAATTTCTTTCTTCACTCCCTTGAGCCTGATATAGGACTGTCTTTCATTTCCAACTTCTTCTTTACTTCTTCATCATTATTTTCACTGGGTTGTCTTTCTGCTGCCATTCTCTCCAAAAACACACCTTTACATCACAACTTTACATCTTCATACTAATGTGCTATAGTAGATTTTCAACTAGTCTCACAGCTTTTTTTTCTTTTAATAGTTTATTTCATTTTGAGACAGAGAGAGACATACCATGAGCAGGGGAGGGGCAGAAAGCAAGGGAGACACAGAATTTAAAACAGGCTCCAGGCTCTGAGCTGTCAGCACAGAACCTGATGCAGGGCTCAAACCCACAGACCGAGAGATCATGACCTGAGCTGAAGTTGGACGTTCAACAGACTGAGCCACCCAGCTGTCCCTAGTCTCACAGCTTTGAATTTATAATCTCTTACTCTAGATGATGTATTCATGATACTATATGAACCTTAAGAAAACACAATAAAACCCTTCTAATATTATGTTTTGTCTAAAACCCCCTAGTAACTACTCACTAATTGTAGGGCTTATCTGACCATCTCACCCCTTATTTACAAGGTACTTTTTGTTGGCTCCCTCCTCTGTCACTTTTATCATTAAAAACATCTTCTGATACTGTACTGAATGAACCTCTCTTCCAATCATGCAGGTATACCCCCGTTTCAGGATTTACAGCAGATATTTCTATCCCCTTTGTGCACTATTTTTTCTCATCATTCAAAATTCGCCAGGACATCTTAAATTCCATTATTGTAGGAAAAACTTTCTACTGATTCCAGTTACCATTAGGTCCTCCAAGCCATGCTCCACAAAACAGCAAGAATGGCCTTTAAAAAAGCACATATTTATCTTCCCTTCTCTCTACCCTACTTAAAATTATTTCACTGGTAGTTAGGATACTGAAATCTTTAGAACTAGATGGATTGGCCTTCCCTACCTTTTCAGCCACTTCTCTTCCCTCTCTAGCATTCTGGTTGTACTGGTTCTCTTTGTTCCACTGAACATCATGCTCCCTTCCACTGTGGGATCTTTGTGCTTGCTATTCTCTCTGCCTAGAATGTTATTCTTTTATCTCTCTTTTCTAGTTAAATCCTTCCTACCCTTCAGATCTCAACTCTGTTATTACTTTTTCAGAGAAGCCTTCCCTGACTTCTCTAAGGAGGTTCAAATTTCTTAACATATGCTTTTCTAGTACCATTTACCTACCTCCCTCAACATACTTTCCACAATTATAACTTTACATTTATTTGTATGATTATTACATCATCTACCTGTTTGGGCTTCAGCAGTGTAGACCCATATCATGCCTGGAACAAAATCTGTACATTATTTGCTCGATGTTTCTCAAAGTCCAGCAGCCCAGGGTATGTGAAGCCTTCACTCAGTATCTCTACTATGCTGATTTGTGGTCTTGTATTAATTTGTAATTTAGATCTGTATCACTCTGTATTGGCATTTCTTCTTGTTTGCATGCCTCATCATTGTACCAACAAACACAGACACCTAGTCTAGTTCTATGCTGTTTGTTGAATAAATGAATAATCTCTGGTAACTCTCAAATATGAATACTATTAGACTGAAGGTTAGTCAATGTAGCAAAATTAATACCAATATGCAGCCACTTCCAAAAATTTTAGTCCAGTTTCATTTAGATATTCAAATAAAGCTGTTTAAATAAAACTACTAAATGTTTATATCATCAGCCCTATGATTAAGGTTGCCAGATAAAATTTCAATCATGAATAATTTTTTAATTTTACATTCCCAATATTGTAGAGGGCAGAATTATACTAAAAGTTACCTGTAGTTTATCTGAAACTCAGGTTTAGCTAGGAATCCCTTATTTTTATTTGCTTAGTCTGGCAACCTTAACTATGATACTATACTCCTTGAAATAATAATGGCTGTTTTCCATTGAGTACTGATTGTTAATCACACAGAGCATCAAGTGCTATCTATTGATGACTTTATTTCATCTTTATAACCAAATTATATATACCATATATATATATATAGACAGATACATAGATAGATAGACCAAGGTATTTAAGAACTCAAAGTCTACACTCATAATCACTGTAATATACCACCTCATCTAACATTACGTAAGCTACTGAACATACACCAGGCACTTCAGAGACAACAGAGAGACTTTTGGCATTGAGTATTCTGAGTATTTTATAACTATGGTAATCCAAAGATCCAAACATAAGACCCAGAATTAGATTTGTGAAACAGCAAATGAATTTCTGACATTCTCTAAGGAATTTCAGGTCTTTTAGCCACTATATGAATTCTGAATTTACATGAATGTGCTACATATCATTGTCTCTGTAACTTATTACATTGGGTCTATTACTGCCCATGAGTTAACTGTTAAAGAATTTTCTATGACTTAGAGAAAAATCTACTTATAATTTTCATGTTCTGAGGTCAATGTAATGGATATCTCTGCTGGTGACAAAACATCCCCAAGATCAAGTTTTCTTTGAAGATTTATAAAGATTTGCACTATATTCACTATTTTAGTGGTAACTTTCAATATTAACAGACCACCCAGTGCTTTCTAGTGGAATCATGTAAATACTATGTGAATGGGTCCAGTTTTTTTTAATGTTATTACTTTTGTATCTCTTTTGTAAGTATTAATTCCAATTTCCCTCTCTTTAAATTGAATTGTGAGGTAACTTAAAATAGTTCCTGAGTTCTATCCAAACGGCAGCTTGAGCAAACTGATGGATTAAGTGAATCTTGCGAAGAGTTTAAATATCAGCTTCAAAAATGGTAAGGAAGAAATTTTAAAGAATATCATATATCAAGAATGTTGACCCTTCAAGGTGTTGTGCATTCAATCATCCATTTACAATCTTCTTTCAAAGAAAATGAGACTCCTCAGGTTTCATACAAAGTAAACCTCTGTCCTTCATCACTATATAACTTTCACCAAGCGGTGGGTCTTAGACACAGATTTAAAATGGTTATGTTCCACACTGAGCATATACATGTTCTCTCTCTGGTTTATTTAACTTAGCTCCCTCATTCTTTCTCACACTCTTCACACCACTCCCATGAGATCTTGTCACTCAGCACACTCAGGGATAAGCTGCCTCTTTCTCTAATGTGGTGACAATAATACAAAGACAATAGCACAGGCTCTTGAGACAGACAGACTTGAGTTTAAATCCCAGATCTATTTATTAGCTGTGTGACTAGGTCTAAGTATTTAATCATTCTCTCCCTCAATTTATTCACTTGAAAAATCACAATAATGATAGCATCAGCTTCTTAGGGTTATTGCAAATATTAAGTGGGATAATGCATGAAGATCATAGGTAAAGAAGAAGCAGTCAAAATGTTAACCAATCATTGTTATTATCATTTCATGGTAGCAAAATATTAATAACACTTTATAAACAAAACAAGTCCCAGTTTTTACTTGTCTATTAGTACAATCTAATCTCTCCTCTCAATTTTCCTATCAATAAGCTGCTATTCCTTTCACACTTCAAATGTACCAAAGGAAAGCTATTAAATTTCACAGTATCAGTAAAAAACACAGAGCAGCACACATTGCCGACTTTGCTCACTTCTATCCATTCCCCATATGTCAGTACTCTAACAGGACTGGACTTGGACTTGAGCAGAGCCTCCAAAAAGTAAATTAAATGTATTCATTTGCATATGATCAAAAGTAAACTTTTCCAGTATAAAACTCTCTCTCTTGATTTAGAAGAGAGAATTGGAGCAAATATTTTTCATTTTGTTCAAACAATTATCAATGGGTTTCACAAAGTATGGTAGAAGTTCAGTGCTCTCCGGTGAGAAATACATTAATTCTGTTTCTTCCCTGTTGAATCCCACACCACAGCCCTGCCATATGTTTTTTTCAACTTGATGGAAATATTGTCTATTCATTCATATATCAATAGAAATTCCATCAGATCTGGGACATAATTACTCAGATCAAAACAGTCTTTCTGTCTCTTTCTGATTCTGTCTCTCTCTTTCTGTCTTTTTCAGTCTTCAGACCTCATCATCTATAATGCATCATTCTTTTAGGACACAAAAACATAATTTTCCCTTCCTAGTAGTAGTAGTAGTAGTAGTAGTAGTAGTAGTAGTAGTAGTAGTAGTATGTAGATATGGGAGACATCCATGTATCTCCACACCAAAGAAACTTGTAAAAGTCCATATGTGCATACTCATTAGGTAGAGTTTCACATGTCTACATCTTAAAAATTGTGTCAGTGTTTGGAGTAGCAGATATTTTGCCACAAAATAAACTATGGATATCTTTATGATCTGCAAACTGATTATGGATCCACAAGCAGCTGCTTATGGTAATTGCCACAATATCTCCATATTGATACATTCTTTATTACAATAAATGTAATGTGAATGTTATTAACATATAATTTCTGCTTGAAACCCTCTTTTGTAGGAAAATAGTGTTTGAGAGGGTGGCACTGGTTACTGTTAAGTTGTATCTTTTTTATTAAAATAAATACCCACAGGGCCCTTATGCAAAAACTCTGTGCTGAATAGTTGAAAAAATGGAAAACATTAATATGCATACGAAGCATTCAATTCTTAAATTCATTCCTTTGATAAATATTTGTTAAGAAACTACCACAGTTCAAATTTTGGGCAAAAAAGGATCCAGGTTTCTATTTTCATGTATTTTGCAGTCTAAAGAAGATACATATTAACTAAATCACCATTATTTTCATTTATACAGTTCTTTGAAGAAGTTTTATTGGTTCTGTCAATGTGCATTAGACTGAATGGGGAATGAGGATGAATCAAAAAAAAATCTAAAAACCTAGAATTATCACTTTAAATAAAATAAAAATTACTAGATAATCATCTGGTCTGCTATCTTTTTAACTAAAAATGGATTTCCCATGTGTGTTTATTAGCCTTTCATATATAATTGTAGAAAATTGTAGTTATCTGTATTATGCCTGGATTAAACCAGGATTTTCTGTGAAGAAAAATGTGTATTCTGAAATCTACTGCTTTCATCAATTGGGGGGTATTATAAAATTTCTTTAGGAGGATCATAGCTCCAAAATTGTAATGTGAGTTAATAAACAAGTATGATTTTATATAGTGATATCATGTGAAGTTTCTTTGAATACCACTGATTTAGGACTGTAACTCAGGTGTAATAAAGTTGAAGTTATGACCAGAAGATTACTTCTATTGGAAATCCAAATGCGTAATGGAAAAGAACTCCAATTCATAACTCAACAACATGTTATTAAGCTCTTCATTTGGGCTAGATCCAGGGCTTTCAATTTATTATAATAGTAACTATCTTTCTCTGGGGGAAATCAGGAAGTTTTCCCCAAAAGAATATTTTTGCCAGGTTTTTAAGTGTGAATAGATGCTCCTCAGATAGACAGGAGGCAAATGAACATTCCAGGGCAAACCCATGGAAGTACTAAGAGCACTGCATGTTCAGAAAGCAGAAAAAAAAAAAAAATAGAATGATTAGGAAACAATAGTGGCACTTTTGTATGCCATACTAAGGAGTACAGACTTCATTATTTTCAGTGCTGAACCAGCAGTGATATTCACATAGCAGAGTGACAAGATCAGATTTACTTTTAAGAAATTCTTCTCTGCTGTTAGTGTGAACTGTATGAGGACTGGGCAGAATACAGTCAAACAGGAAGATAACTAGAGCAATAATCTAGCTAAGAGATCATTACCTACATAATTCATAATCTGGAATTATTACATCTATGGTAGTTATTCCTAATGGGAAAGAACATGGAAGTTTAATGCATACAGGATTGTCAGATTGTTTTAGACCGATAATATTTAAGCATAGCACCAACTTGACTACACAAAGTTAACATCATGGGTGAATAGTTTTTGACCAGAGAAGCAAGAAGCCATAGCTCATGAGATATCACCTTCATAACCAGCATGGATTTTGATCTGAGACTCAAACAATAAAAACCAGGTTTCAGATTTTATATAATTTCTTAAACAGCAAACGAAAACTAACATGTTTCAGCCTATTTATGTTCCTGGTCTTATCTTTTACAGATGACTTGCATTTCCATTTTTCTTAAAGCTGTAGTCACCAATGTCAGTTTCTCAACAGGGGCAGCTGGTAGACTCTCAGTTGCTGGGCAAACTCTCTGCTTTCAGTTTCTAAGCAACATACTCTGCATGTGGTCAGAGTTAAAGTTTGTTGTAGTCTGGGGTGTTTTGGCTTCTGCAGAAAGTTTTCTTTTTGTTTTTTTTGTTTTTTTTTTTTTTAGTTTTCAACCATGCTTATTAGTAATTTATCATCAACCGCATAAAATTGCCTACCATAAGGAAAAGTTGCAGGTCTGAAAGAAAACAAAGACATGAACAGTACTTTTCTGAATACTGATCTGTACAGAGTTAGATTCACTCATGCTATCCTTTGAGCCAATTTTCCTGCTTCTCTGACTTAATATTTATCTGTGTACTTATTTCACTTGTTCTTCAAGAAAATCAATGATATCTTTCCAGGCATACAAGGTAAAATGGGGAGGATCTCCTTTTGGTGTGCTACTAAATTCTCTAATCCAACCAGGTTCAATCCCTGCTGAGGAAAATCAAACCCAATTCCCTATTGTCATCAAGCACTGGCTGCTCTGTTGGGAGAGAAAAACCTTCTAAACACACATTAAGTGCATGCATGCATTTCCTCTGGCTCTGGAATGCAATAGAGCCTGAAAAGCCTGTAGAATAATCTCAAGGATGTTTATTCCTGTGCTGAATCTTACTTGGGGACTGGGAATTTGGATTGATCTTTGTTGATCTGAAGCACTTATTTATTCTTCCAGGCTATGAAATATCAGAAGATCTAATCATGGAAGATAGTGATTTAACTCTGCCTCTCTTATCTCAAACACATGCAGATGTTCCCAGAACACAGCCCTTGAACCAGACTTCTCTCTTGGGAAGAATGGGGTCATTAACTTATATGCTATACCAGGGAGCAAAATGAAGTTTTGAAATAATGTTGGATTGGAAGTCAGAAGACCCTCCTCCCTCCTAGTAGATCACTATATACATTCAAACTCCTTTGCATTTCTCTCATATCAGGTTCCTTCTTATTTTCTGGTTGATCAGATCCTCATTTGTACCTTATGATCCATCCATACTAGTCTATCTGTAGTTCAATGAAAACACAATGCTCTTTCATGCTTCTTCTAATTTTCTTCTACGCATCTAAATGGTCTTTATCTCTCCTGTTTACCTTTTGAGTCTTCACTTTTCCTCCAAGATGTGATTCTGAAGTTACTTCTCCTGTGAAAATCATTTCAATAACACATCCTTATTCTCTTTCAATTCCAAGATCCTTGCTCTAAGCTGCACATAGAAGCTATTTGACACATATTTTTAGAATGGAATGCAAGAAACTTTTGGTTATAACTAGTTTTAATTAACTAGGTTATGATTTTGAGCAGATTTCTTCATAAGCTTCCACATCTGTAAAAGGGGTACAAACTAGATGATATCAAAGATTCTGTGGTAGGTATTAGAGTCATTAGGGCTGTTCATGAATATTCTCATCCTTCACTTATCATATCTATGTTGGGTGGAAGTATGGCATGGTCAGGTGACTTTAGTGGAAATGACACATGCTCCTTAGCAATGTGAGACACTGCACTGCCTGCTTCTTTCTTCTCCCTCCCTTCCTTGTAATGGTTGAAAGCAAGGGTTGAAATAAAACTGTGCACTATGATGGCCTATGTTCGATAAATAACAGGAGTTAAAAACTTGTTTCTCAGGCTTCAGAGTTGTACCACACTATAATACAGTCTTTCCGAAGTTCAACTCTCACATTTCATGATTCTATTTTATGTAAGAGAAGATACACACTTTGAATACAAGTCTAAAGTCGGGTCATAAAAGTTATGGTTTCCAAAAATCTATTACATTAATATGTACTATATAAGAGTTATTTTAAAACTATCAACAACACGTGAAGCATTAAAATGTGCTTCTATTTAATGTCAGTAAGCAATTACAATAAAATAAAAAGACTTCAAAATTAGTTTTATGTAAACCATAAAGAGAAACGGGGTAGAATGGGAACTATTTTCCTCTTCTGCATTTAATTTATAGTCAGAAAAGATGGTTTAGTTTCTATATTTTGGAAAACAGTGTTGCACATGGACTTAATTTTACTAAAAATGCAGTGTTTGTATATATTATTTTCCAAGTCATTCCTCTTTCCATGAAATGTGGCTAATTTTTCCCTTTTTTGCTGTAATACATTTTCACAATTTCATGCATTATATGGTAATGTTTTTTAATATTAGAGACATTTTTAAAATATATTTTCCAACTTTAAAGCTATCACCAGAACGTCAGACCAATGTCAAAACAATCCAAATAAATATTTTAAAAATTCAGGCATCCATATGTTCCTAATTTGAGAGACCAGTCATTTGAGTAGATTGAAAAATCAAAAGATGGCTTTTATTTTTAAAATTTTATTCAGAAAGTTTTATAATGTCAGATTTGAAAAAAATACATTTTCTCTGGGAAAATCCTTTAGTTGCTTATCAATAAATCACATCCTCTCTTGCCATTAGTTATAAAACTTTTTGCTTTTTCTAAGTAGACTCTGTGTTGGCAGAAAATGAAGATGCTAGTCGTTTTCGATTTATAATACTTATCCAAAACACTTATATCTGCACTTTTCTTCATGCTAACTAATAACAAAGTAGTCCTATTTTCATAGTGAAATCTGAATCATACTCCTTCATCATATACCAAGGTTTGAAAAGGCCATTAAGAACAGATTTGTGATTTGACAAACTGAGTTCAAACTTCTAGTAGTCAGCCAACCAGCTGAAATCCTTGGAAAATTACTTACCTTCTAGAAGCCTCTGATTCCATGTTTAAAATTTAGGCAGTGATAATTATCTGCTTCATACGTTTGTTATGAGAGATAAATGGGATATGACATTTAGTTCCAGAACTATGGGTTCCAAAGAGCCATTTTGCTTTGTTCATTCTGTACTTCCAGTGCCCACCATGCCTAACAAGGAGGAGGTTTGTATTGGGGCGCCTGGGTGGCTTAGTCGGTTAAGCGTCCGACTTTCGCTTAGGTCATGATCTCGCGGTTCGTGGGTTCGAGCCCCGCGTCGGGCTCTGTGCTGATTGCCAGCTCAGAGCCTGGAGCCTGTTTCAGAGTCTGTGACTCCCTCGCTCTCTGACCCTCCCCTGCTCACGCTGTCTCTCTCTCTCTCTCTCCTATAAATAAATTAAAAAAACATTAAAAAAAAAAAAGATTCTCTCTCTCTCTCCCTTCCACCCCCCCGTTCCTCACCCCTTCTTGTGCTGTCTCTTTCTCTAAAACTAAAAATTAAAAAAAAAAAAAAAAAAGGAGGAGGTTTGTATAATGTTTGTTGAGTCAATGATTGAATAAAGATGAACACATGGATCAATGATTGAATAAAGAACTTTTCAAAATATACAATATATTGGATAAGTTCTATAAATGATAACTATCATTATTACTATTCCAAGATATACTCTCTACTTTTACCCTTACACTCAACCAAGATTTTGTGGTTTGGCTCCTTTAAGAAAATGTTTTGATCAATTTTTCATAATTTTGATAAATCAAATGCTATGACCTAAGACCTGGACTACTACAAAGAAGAAATCCTTACATAGTTCTGATGAAAAGTCATTCATTCTTTTCAGTATTCTTTACTTTGCTTTCAGCATCTTTACTTTCAGGATACGATTCACTTTAAGATATGTTCATTCTACTGACTGTAATGAAAATCTGAAGTCTGATAATTAGAACTTACTTTGTGTAAGATGTTGTAAGACCCATATTTGTCCAGATTTCTTTTCTTTTCTTCTTTTCTTCTTCTTTTCTTCACCTTCCTAACACTTTACTAAATGCTCCTCAAATACATCCCCAAACACTCAGCACATGAACACAGACACAATCTCTTCCTCCTCTTAAAACTACCTTTCAAGAGGCTGGGGACAAGTTTGACAAGATCATACCATGGAAAAGGCATTAGCATATAACCACACTTGTTTTTTGCCTCACAGTGTTGACCATTTCACTTGTGGACTGTAAAGACTTAAAACACTGAATACCACACACCTCCTGGAGTTGAGCTCTTTCATAGGCTGGGATTCCTGGCTCAGGGATTTTGCTATCCTATGAAGTTCTGTGCTGAGCCAAAAAAGTAATGAGCAGAACTTTGAAATCCCTCCTGTGTCATGCTAAATGAGGATAACAGAGCAAAGGCAATTCTTTGGGATGGAAGGCAAACCCAGAAACCTGTGGCTATGGTAAAATCCCTCCTAAACCCAATGATTACCAAAATTATGTTTGCAAATCTTGAAGGAAAGAGTAAAGGAATAAAACAGCATATATATTTGTTGTCACCATATATATCTCCTCAAATATTCCACCTTTGTACACTAACATTTTATCATTTTATGCTATTCTAGAAGTATTTGCCAGTGTGGCAGTACCTGGGTATCTATGTTTTACAGAGAAAACACTCCTTTCCTTTTAAAATAAAGCTAAAACCCAACTGGGATGCAATAGCTACTTTGAAATTAGTCCTGTAAAGGACTTTTACAACTTATGTGAAGAAACACATTCTCCCCCTCTTGCCCCCTGTAAATAACTAGCAAAATCCACAGCAACATACTGAATTATAGGTAACAAGAATAAAGGATGTCAGCTCATTCTAGTCCAGAATTTCTTTAGGAAAAGTGTACAAATAGTTTTAACAGGTCCATACATCTAAATTATTACAAATTTTATTGTTCTTGGTTACCGGGCCCAAAAGTAATAAAGTCACTCTTCAGGACAGGGACAGTGTCTGGAGTCTGGCTGCCTGAAGCAAGGAAGCAGGGATGTTACACACGTTTGCTAAAATTCTCAGAGTCCTACTAAAATATGTTAATGCAAGATTTTGATTTTTATAACAAATGAGAGGAACTCTTTGTTTTTGGCCCATGGATATTTCCCACTGCCCACTAAAATGTCTGGTGCACAGTGAATGTTGCTTAATGAATATTTATGAAGTAAGTGGCTGGAAGAACACATTCTCTGGTAAATTGATTAAATAGGATATCAGGATTAATTTATAGTTATTCAGTTTCCCAGAAGTTTGTGAACAACTTTAGAGCACATCACCTTTATCCTTTTCATTTTAAATATGGAGAATTTGATGCCCAGAAAAATGTAGTATCAGCTACTTATCCTCAAATGGACCACTATCACATTGTCCTGAGGGATCTGGAGATGTTATTCCAGAGAACCTGGCCTACATGCCCAAGTGTACGAAGTAAGAGCCAGATACAGCACTGGTGAAGAATTTTACCCCAGGTTATATCACACATTTCAGAGCTGTTAAAAACCAGTTCTCCTGATGCTCAGGTCAGTTATTTTCTTTTAGTGCCGACTGTGGTCCAGTTTTGCAATAAGAAATTCCTCTTATTAAAAAAATACATTGGATGGAGGGGCAAGATGGCGGAGAAGTAAGGAGCTCCGTACTTGCACTCGCGCCCATACATCACA